>NC_031496.1:13698044-13774588 GCF_000237925.1 Schistosoma mansoni
TGGTTAAGAACATTTATATATAAATGTTTATAAATGTTCTTAACAAGTATATGCCGTGATCAGATTGTTCGAAATGTAATGCGCTAATATACCACATTGTTCTGATAATCTTCGTCTTCTCATTACGTTATCGAAATTTATCAAAGGGACTAATTGCTTTAGATATAAAGATAGGTAATTGTTGTTCTGATCTAATATAAACATTCAGTGTTTGAATTAATTAAACATATATCATTAGTCGGGAGAACAACAAAGTGGATTAGCCTTTATAGGCAAAAACAATTTTCCAATTTATCATCACAATACATGAAATCTATTATTAATTTGTAGTGTTGACAAAAAAACAACCATTAGCACAACAACATTTCAGATATGACGAGCTAAACAAAAAGAAAGTTATAATGCTGATCAATGAATAGGTTAAGTATGAAATTATATTGATTGGTCAACTTAGAAAATAAAAATACAACATATTACAACTGTATAAATGTGTGCACATACATAATGTACTGGTATAACATAGTTCTTATTGATGAAAGAAAATCCAGAAAGACTATGCCAATCGAGACTCATATACACAAGAACAATTAAAAGCAAAATCAAAAATAAGTGAGTGAACAAGTAAAAAGGAAAATTTCATTCAAATGTTTCGAAATAAAAGCAAAAACGAATATTTGATAGATAAACATTATATAATCAATTAAGAATGATACTAGAGAAAGCAAATTATTTTTGATTGGACATTACGAAATAGACTTGATATCAACCGGGGAATTATCGGAAATCATGAGAAAAGAACAGACAACTGAATAATCAATTGACAGATCGTTTCGAGACAATTCATTCAAAGTGAGAACGTTGACATGTTATGGTCTATAAAAAATTATGAGTTTCAATTTTTCCTAAGTTCATTCTGTAGAATTATTAATAATTATAATGTCAAGTTGAAAAAGTGCACCATCCAACTTCAACTCCATTAGCCTACACTTATCATGTTCTGAACGACTGAAGGTACTGGACTAGGTCTATAGTAAGATGATGTATAACGAATCGTGGGTAAATGTAAACTACTACGAAACAGCAGATTACTCTCTCCTAGTTCTCAATTGCTTCCAATTTTATAACAGTCTTTGACGATGGTATTAGTTATCTTTTGCGACCCGTGACCAAATTCATT
The DNA here is from genome assembly GCF_000237925.1 of Schistosoma mansoni. Lineage (NCBI taxonomy): Eukaryota > Metazoa > Platyhelminthes > Trematoda > Strigeidida > Schistosomatidae > Schistosoma > Schistosoma mansoni. The sequence continues at coordinate 13,699,222 of NC_031496.1, forward strand.
TGGTCATATTATATAATATTAACCATTCTACAAACCAAATACCTATGGTTTACTAACGTGACTAGGTAAAAAAAGAGCATTAAATGAGGATTAGATTATTTATATGAGAAATAAAAAATTTTCCACACCTATCTTTTTTAATCCTGAAAATATGTTGTCTTTCATATAAAATTCCAGGTAGATGATACTAGACAGATGGAATATCAACTATGGTAATATAGATTAGAACCCTTTTCAGATTTTCAAGTATTAATTGATCAAATAGCAGCTATACTTACTGAATTTTTTAATAACAAACAAGTTATCGAGTAAAACACTGGTAGAAAAATAACAGCAATCATATTTACTAGTCAAATGAAGTTTACTTCACCACACTGACACACTCACATACAAATATGTACTTTTGTACACAAATCTCAACAACTTGGTCATTGAAGGAAAAAAGCAGACTGTTGCAGAGAAATATATATATATACATTTGAAAATAAATGTTGGGAAGTATAGCAAAACTTCAACAAGTTTCTAGTAAAAGAATCAAAGTTGATAAAATACCGGTGAATAGATGTTTTCAACCATACCAATAAAATATGTGCACTATAATATTTTACAAATCGATCACTCGGTAATAATCAATGCTGTTTAGGATCTGTAAAACTCTACAGGCGAAATTGAAATATACTCACCTACCTAAACAGATCCACATCAATGGAACACTTTATTGACATGGCTACAAAAAATTAATTACAAGCCCTTCTAAATCTAAAATGTCATGTCTCTATAACACTGAGTGAAATTGGTTCGAATACCACAGAGAACATAATTTCCTACATAACTATAGATAAATCTCACTGAAGAATGCCGATTACCATAAAACTTAGATCTATGATTTATTTTCAACAACTACAAAGCATCAAATATCAATTATTGTTTGTTTACTGAAGATAAGACTAAGTCACTAAAAAATGAAATTCATACATGAAGGTTAGTTCCTATATATAAGAACTTTCGTCTAAATTAGAGCGAATAGTTTCACATTATTTGAGCGCTGAGTTGATGTAAGGCATTAAATAGGAAGAATATGTATTTGTAAAATCTCAGCGAATGAATTTGAAGTAAATCCAACGTTTCACCTGGCAATCTGGTCCAAGCTTTTTCAAGCAATTATAATCAAACATCAAAATTATCGAATATAAATAGGTGCATCACTTACATATGTATACAATATGTTATCTTAACACTTATCATTTCACATCATAAATCTCTTACACACTAATACGTATACCTAGTTTAGACATTTTTTAACATTGATTGGATGACCTATTCAGTGTACAATGAAACGAAGAACCATGTACCTATTTATATTCCATTATTCTGATGTTTGATTAGAATTCCTTGAAAAAGCTCGAACCAGATTGCCAGGTGAAACGTTGGACTTACTTCAAACTCATTCGCTGAGATTTTACAAATATATTACTCCTATTCAATTCCTATATCTTCTCAATAAATATTGTACAGAATAGTGGTAACTACATTCGATTTCTTTTAAAAAAATTGAGTAATATCTTTAATCAGACTATAATACAAAATGTGTACATTGATCAACACAAGAATCTAATAATACAATAAAAATGAAAACAAAACAGCCCCCCCGCACACATACAAATGGAACAATAGTCAAATAGGTATTTAATATTATAGAATACCTTAAATAAAGTACAATCGACAAGTCTCAAATATTATTTGTATTATAGTAATATATATTAACTATGCTTATTATTATTTTTTAATTAAAAGTTCATTATTTATTGAACGAGTCTTTTTTTCTTTAAAAAAAGAAATTAAACTTTAACTAGAAAACTATTTTTATTTAAACAAAATATGGATCAATGAAACATGTGAAGTATGTGATTATTGATTTTTGCTTCTTAATTATTCCAAAAAATATATTATAAATTAATGGTAGAATATATGAGTCGATTAAAGCTAGACTACCATGAAAAGCCTAGAAGCACTGGACGGTCGTTTCGTCCTAGTAATTGGACTCCTCAGTAGTGCACATTTACGATCTCAATCGCGAGATCCAAGCCCAGGATCTTCAGTCTCGCGTAGGAACGCTTAATCTCTAGACCATGGAGCAGGAATTCAACGGTGTTAATTTCTAATCCACAAAATTGCACCACCGTTTACCATTGCCTTCAGCAAGTCACTGCCTCACAACAGACACGATTAAACTCTATTGGTAACGGCTTCTTACTAAAACTAATTTGTCCCATACATAAATATAGAGAATGATAGAGTTTAATTTAATAGGAAGAAGACAATGAACCATAGTTGGGAAATAATTACAAACTGACAATAATTTTAAAATCATAGATAAGTTAGATGTACATACAAGAATAACAAAATATTGGATAGGTCTTATAGATTATTGAATTCGATATTGACCAAGATGATGAATTAGATGTTGAATAACACCCTACTGGTAGAAATAAGAATGTGTATCGTTTTGATCCATTCAATCTTGAATACTAACAAAAGGAAAGTGTGAACCATTTAAGATTTTTTAGAAAACATCATAGCAATTTAACATGTTAGTGGTTACCATCATTAAATATTTTGGAAAATAATCCTCTAGGATTTGAATTGATCAGTGGTAAGGTTGGAGTCCCACTGTGAAAATCAATAAATCAATGCTGGTATATCCAGTAATAAATTACTGCCTGGTTTTTACTAATAATCATTATTAGAAATTCAAAGAACTTGTGAAAGCGTGAAGTTATTATTGATTCAAACAATGCATATCGAAACAGATTTGACTGAATTGTTTTTTTTATAGTTGCTGATCTTCATTTGCAGAAACTAATACATACAACCCTAGTTCCCATGATAATAAATAACAATTGTTGGAAAATTATCCTATTTCTTGACACAACATCGAATGAACAATATCTATTTCAATCATTTTATGCTGAGAATATTCGTGAAATCACTAACATTCTGGTGAATGAGTAATTTCGACATTGTAGTGTTTATATTCGTAAAAAACAATTTTAACCGAAAATTTCATATTCTCAGTAGATACTCACCAGAGATCTGTTTAATCGAGATAATAATTCTACCAAAATGTGAATTGAACTGTTATTTTGATTACTTAATTATTGTTATTTGAAGCACCTTTTCGAAATTTGAAATATTTGAAAATAACGATAGTAATTATAGATAATGTAAACTAAGAAAGAATGATCTAGTTGAGCCTAACTTAGAACGCTTTCACTTTAATGAATAGCTACTACATTGGCTGATCTTAGCCATCCATCAAAATTATGGTCAGAAAGTGTAAGAATTATGATAAAACTACCATAGAAAATCATATGATCAGCTTATCAATTAGCCTTGAACTTTGTGATTTAGCTATACAATTAATTTATAATTTGGTGATAAAGTAAGCAACTTCTATATAACACACATAAACAAAATATTTACAACGATACAATTAAAATGCCGACTGGAATGAATACAGTTCAGTCGGCTAGTTATAGAGATTAACTTACACAATGAGATACGCTGGACAGCCCGTAAAAACAAGAGAGGATTGGAAACCTTTGTTTCATTCTAATTTTTAAGTCATCTTACCATTTAGCACCCGAGATCTCAAAAAGGATTGAACCTGTGACCTCCAGGCATCTTAAAACAACTATATATATATATATCAAAGTTCAAGGCTAATTGATAAGCTGATCATATGAGCAAGAACACTGATATCAACTTAATTTGAACACCAGTGATACTCAACGCCACTTAACTCAAATACTACTTTTCACAAGTGTATTCTATTGGTCAAAAAAGTTTAAAATCTACGAATAAACAAACTATAGGACTGATCTAGAGTGAAACGTGATAAAAAGGTTCATCAAGAAACGAAGTATAATAATCAAAGCTAAATTCAAAGATCACTTTCAGCATATATATTTGTTGATCGATAGTACAATTTAGTCACTGGAGATAATAAAAATTCTTTAACTAGGTTTATCTTATATGAACAAACTCTTTTTGAGGTAGATCTATTTCTGGATACATAGTTTTAGTTGCTCATTTTACATCTTAATATACTCTGAGCATTTTCAATAAATAAAAATTTTCAGATCAATCAAATTATGGAGCTGACTGTACTTTGTAGAGACAGAAAGCAAATTTCAAGAATTATGTCTTCAGATCTCCTTGCTATAAAAAGAAATCTACGGATGGGCTTGTTCTTAAAAGTTTCACAAGGAATAATTGGCTGAATAGTTAGCAATTATCAGTCACATTAAAGTGAGAAGCACTTAGCTAGAAAATACACATCTGCCTTTAAAATAATATGAAGATTAGTGTTACCTAAAAGATCCAGATGACTGACAACTCTCTCAACAGTTTAAATCATATCATGTTTTGTTATTTATAAATAATGAAAAAGTGAGTTAATCAACATTGACTATTTGAATAGATACTTCGTTAAAAATGACGACAGGAATAATGATTGATAATGCAGAAATAGATGGATTACTATTTGAATGATGGATATTAAACTGAAATGTTAGAACGCACAAAACGTTAACAGAGGTACATTCTTACTCCACCACGTCTAATCGAACAAATACTGAGACATATTTTTAAGGATTTAATACACCGAAATAGAAAAGCGACATAACCATTGATTAGCCAGCTCGATTCTTTATGAATTTAACAGAACTATCATCTACGATAAAACACGCAAAAACCACAAAAGCGTGACTATGAGTTATTTACTATATTACTAAATATAACCAAAGGTAGGAATGGTTATCAAAACAACCAATACGAATAAAGTCATGTCAAGAATTATTAACGAAGGATATTTATAAAGAAATTTGATGAAATACAGTATTATTGGCACTCATTTATTGGTTCATTAAACTACGTTATTTATTACGCTTCCAATAAGGACAGTGAGGAGTTAAAAAGTTGCGAACTGAATGCAGAAAATGTGAAAACTCTGACAATAGCAAATAATAAAATCCAGAGCAGGTATCGCGCCCTATTTAAGATACATTAGTTGGATGTGCATGTATATATATATATATATATATATATATATATATATCACAGTAGGAGGTTGATATGACGGTAAAGTCAAACTAGATTTTTTACAATTGTTTTCACAGCCCTCATGATCTGACTATAAAATAGGAGAGCAGTTGTATCGGTCTAATTAGAGTACTGTGATTAGTTTACCTAGACTATTTATCTACTATTAGTGACCTTCTGCTAACTAATGACACAAACCATGTTTTTTCTGAAGAACCAATAAAAATCAAGATTCAATGAACCACTTGTTTCATCTTTAGTAATGTACATTTCATAACTCATAAAAAATTTAATCCAGGATATCCGGAGATCACTGAGAGTAAGATACCATTTAAGTCTAAGATCCCACATTTCTAATCCCATTTAATCATCATAAAGTATCATCGATTTCACCTCAGGCACGTTTGTGTGTGAATTACTGATGAAAAGACATAAACTACAATCAAACAACTGCTCAGTGCTTCTCACTCGTTTCCAATTATTCTACATTAAATATCATTCTGTGATACAAATCAAATTCACAAATGCTATATCGCGATGGAAAGGTCTAAAATAATCCAATATTTATTGTTAACGAAAGTAAACGAATATTACATTGGTAAATGTCAGCTAGTCAGAATAATCTTAGCCATCCAGAGGGAGTCAGTTATGCTTTATTGGATTTACACTTAACTTAATATTTTTTTAGTGATTAAAAATGCAGTTAACGAAAAGGTTTCCGTGGGTACTTTTTTGGCTTCTATCAATCATAATGTTGTTTGAAAAACAAAAGTGGGAAAAATTTGGAAAGAAATCCTGACAAACAGTCACACAAGAATTCATCATTTTACAATATGGATCAATGAAATTTCTTAAGAATATATTTGTGTATTATTTCATTTCTTTCGGAACACACAAAAATAAGTCATAAACATTTCGGTAAGATATGAAATTTTACTTGGTTGATGTAATTGTATATGACATAACATTTGCGATGAATTTTCAATTGTTGACAGGTGGTTATGTGATCAGCATAACTAAAAAATGATGAGCCTTACGTGAAGAATATCTTTTCATCATATAAAACTATGTCAATTTACGCAGATTGGATATAACAAAAATGGTCGAATAAGATAATTTTCTTTGGAAGGATTGATAAATATACGTAAAAAAATAACGTACTCCAGAGCATTAGATAAAAAATAATCAAAGACTATTGAAAAAAAGGGCTGTGGCTTAATTTTTATGACAATCAATTATCAATGAATAGGTCATTGGTTCAAACTCAGCTCTGCATACTTCACTTTGGAGGGTCAAGTAGTATCACAATTTCCCTTACAAGTGTGTGTTAACAAACTTATCCTAAGTGGATGAGTTCCTTAAACAACCCAATAGCTGATTTGTCTTGGTTTCTGAATTCCAAGTATTACACATTCTAAATGGATATATGAAATTTGAAGCACGACATTCAAATTCTGAAGCATGCTTATCACCTATAGACCACTGAGTCGGAGCTTTGCCATCTATGCTCACAATGTCTATCACAAATTAATTGAGCTTGATCTAATGTGAGGTCGTGTTTGAGCACTACTGAGGAGTTTGGAGATAAAGTGAAAAGACGTTTCGTGATGAAAAATATCGTATTATAGAAATAAACAAGTCAAAATTTATACTCAAATAAAAAAAATAAATGAATAATATTGACTTACCATTGAATCGGATACAGCAGTGAAACTGAAGTTAAAACACAAGCTGTTAGTTTTGTCAGCCGTCTTGAACAGAATAGCAAACTTCGCTCCAAAAGTAAGCTACAAAGAACATAAACAACGGAATTCAAAGAATAAGCAAAAAGATGACTAAGACAACGGCTTATGACAATTCTTCATTAGAATTTCTAACTGTAACACTGAATGAACGATACAGAGTATTTCACTGTCTATCAATGGGTCATATTTATGCTCCTATTTTCCCGTAATATATTAATTTAACAAGTCCTCATAAACATGAGCACAATAGCTCACAAGTGATGGGAGAAAATAAGTCAATTTACGAATACTATATTAAGACTGTTTCAAATATATTCTACACCAGAAAATAAGGGTCTATTTAAGATCCCATTGATGCTTGGAGCTTTAAACGTCCACTGATCTCAATTAGAACTGAAATGAAGTCATTTTGAAAAGACTCAAAAAGTAGTGTCATAATCCTTAGTCTGTGAATTGTGCTTTCATGCTTTCATTATAAATCGAGTCAACACAATGCTAGGACCCCAATCATTTTCATTTTTGCATTGAAGCTTCCAAAAGATCGATAACGGTTGAATGATATCATTTCTAACTCAGCTACAACGAAATTATAAACTGAGTTTTGGAGTAGTACAAAATTTCTTCTTATTTAACACGAAACCATATTTCTATCGCTTTCGTTATGTGGTAGACAATGACAGAAACTAAGAAATTGAAATAATCAAAAATGACTGCTACTCTATCATCAGTTATCCCCAAAAAGATTTAAAAGAAATTTGTAGTAAGAAGAATTCTCACCTTACAAATATATGTATCCACAATGAAAGATCCAATGCATTGTAATATTCTATAACGTAGTTCTATTTAAAAATTATAATGTATGTGAACATACTACAACTTACCAAATAGTGTGGGGATTGAGGTGTTGGAATTCGAAGCACGAAACCCTGAAATATAAATTCAGTATCAGGTTGTTAAGTTTTAGAAATAACAGTTTACAAATGTTGTGTTTGTGGTAAGTACCCACTTCATTTAGATTTAGGGTTTCTACTTTTCCAAAGCTCAATTTCGACTTTGAAAGAGTTAAAAGTTTAGATAAAAGTACAAACAGTCACAAAACAGAGTAAAAAGGCTCACTTCGATAAAACCACCATCTGGAAACCCCTTAGAATGCTGTTATAAATAAAACGATCACTAACAAGTTCCATTTGAAGTTGTAAAGCGGCTGGTAATTGAATTGACGACAAGCTTTTTGTCGATTTTGAGACTCGGCTGATGGATTTACCTACTTCTCAGTTTTAATGTTCATATTGAGCACAACAATCACACATTAGTGGTAATGATAACTAATATAGGGACAAATTTCAAATGGCAAAGCTGAGATAAGCTTTATTTCAAATAGCAGATAAACGTCTTGGTCAGTGCTGATAGCGAATCCATAGTATTTAGACGAGTTAAATTGATGGTAGTGACTTTTGGTTAGTAGTTAAGGAATTGTTCATAAATGAGACTACAGTGTTCTTAACCTATAAAAGGAATATCAATCATCGATTTGTATCTCAATTTAATTGAAATTCACATGGCAAATCGTACCTTAAGTAGATAATATAATCTCATGCACTGGCCAGCAGAAACTTTGTTTAGAGTTAAACATAACTAGGACATATTTTACTCCTCTTTTTTATCAGATGAGTAAGTTTGTACGAGTGTGGATTTTTCATTACGTGTTGCAAGATCAATTAAACCATCCAGATATCCAAAATAAAGCAAAACTGTATTTACAGCAAATTAAGCCACCCTTTCAGATAAGGTTCAAAAAATGCAAGTCCGATTTGAAAATTAAATTTATTTAAGCATACCATAGACGGGTTGAATGGATTCGCACATTGAATACGATCGATCGGCAAACGAGGTGGAATAGCAGAAATTAGGTGAGAGAAGAATGGCTCCATAATAGACCAATGAACATCACGATACAGACCATGATGCCATAAAATGCTTAGCAGAAAGTGAAAACACTCACACCAAGGAAATTTGCTAAATCAAACGAAATGTAGTTTATTAAAAAACAACTAATCAACATCTTTCAATTTAGTTAAGTAGTAATTATTTAACTAATATTTTTACATCTAAATATACATCAAAATAATAAACATAATGTAAATCACAATTTAATAACGATATAGTTAGTATTCGCTTACAGATGAGCGCGATTTGTAGAGTGATTGACTAAGAGTTCAGATTTTCTTCGAAATCTGTCATTTTTAGCACTAATTCACCTACTTTTAGAAAACAGATCAAGTTTTACTTCAGACTTAAGAAATGTGTTTAAACTTGTTATTGGTCAGTGTACTGCATTCAAACTATTGAGTAGCGTTAAGATGTTTGGTGTCTCTCTGCTGTAACATATGCAAACGAAAAGTGGACAACAAAGACTCTAGTATGACAAGCGTAATTATATTTGAAAGTATAAGTACATTTTGTTGACGAGTGGTAACAATGAAGACCCACAGATACTTTTACATTACTTATAAATAATGAAATCAACAGAACAAACTCAGTGAGTGAAAAGTTCGTGAGCAAAATTTAAATTCCGAAAAATCATAACAAGAAAAAATCTAGAATCACCTAAAGATACTGTCTCGAATTTAAAGCATACCCATTATATGTCTACTAGAAGGAATAACTCGTCTAAGTAGTATGACAAACACTTTTACTGAACTTAATCGTTAGCTACTGAGGTAGACGATTAACATTATACTGATTAAAGGAAGCAAGATTTACATATTCTACCATGATTTCTTTAGTCAATCAAAACAGGAAGTTCGCAACATATGATTTAAGTTGTACTAAGTTGAAATAAATGATAAATATTATTGATCAATAAGATCAACTGATTAAACATAGGAGGAATAGGTGTAAATATGCATCTACCCAAGGTAGATACACTTCATATAATGATGATGGGAACTAGTTTTAGAAAGGACTAAAACGGGGAAATAATGGCAGAAGAACAGAAAAGTTGAGTGTAAGACATTCGTAACATTGAAGAGTTGCTCCCATATGTTAGAACCATTGAGTGAACGCAGATTGTCGTGATAGCCTACTAATAACTTTGATTTTATGTCACTTTAATCTGTCAGTTAAGTGGTACAACTTCACCAAACATTCGTGCAGCTTACGTATACAACATGATAAGGGTGTAACTAAGGTAATTAACTTAAACAATATAGTATTCGATCGATAATATCATATCCAGATATAACGGTAATGATAACTTTTATTGTCGAACAAAGAAATTAACAACACCTACCTTGAAATGCAAAGCAGAAATCTTTCGTTTGGTTGGTAGCAAAAAACGAATTCCAGTATGCCTTTAGCATCTGTGAATACAATCACAAATTCCTCAACTGATAAACGTCTACTTTATGATAAAATTACAGAGATAAAACAAATTTAGAGCACCTTACTCATCACAACAAAATGCAAATTCGATGATGCGTTCAATGAATACATCAGAAAGATCACTGGGATAACATCTTTTGACAGCTGGGCCTACAAAATGTATGAAAAATGTTGAATAAATGAAACTAATAAAGTACTTAAAAACTAAAACCATGAGAATTATTATGTAATATTCTGATTACATTTATTCCCATAAACCATTAAAATAAATGAATAAATTCCATCATATGACAAATCTATCGTTTTAAAACCTTATAAAAATTAAATTATTCTGAAAATCAAACCAGCGGACGATTGTTTCAGACAGGCATCAAGGTAAATATCATTTACGTATGTTTTGTTAGTCTGATTTGTAGTTTGCTTTACATTTAACATTATGATTATTAACAAATTTGATTTTACTACCGAACTACTCATAGGATAAGTCATAATAGTTAAGAAATTCTTCCGTCAATTGCTGTATAGAGATCAGTGAAGGGAAACTCCTGTAGACCTAGTTTAACTGACTTCTAGACTCAGTACGGATGACCAAAAGAGCTAATGGGAGATTTTTAATAGAGAATCAAACTACCAGTGAAATAAGGTCGAAAAATTGAAAGTGATGGACAGAACCAGAGTCTAATTAAACAGCTAAGGAGTGATTACTAACCGTTGTTAGTTACAATGTAAAGTGAAGAAATTGAAGCGACATATGCAGAAATCACGTATGACTTTTGGAAAATAATGTTGAAATTTTTCAGACACAAGCCCTTAATATTCTATACAAAGACCGAAATTTCAGCTTTTAAATTTGATGTAATTCGCCATATGTCTTTAAATTGAGCGTTTTCAGACTTCACTATTATTAAATCTAAATTGAAATATCTTGTAAGGCGTACTGAAACTGCAAAAATTTACTAGTCATCAAGAAACTGTCGTCAAAACATTTCATTGGTGATAACATCTGCAAATATGAGAAAACTTGCGTGACGTTTCAAGGCAGAATTAAATTAATGTGACTTGATCATTAAAAAACCACAAAACAACAAAAAAACGATCGAACATCAACCCGCTTGTCATATATGCCACAAATCGACAAAGTGTACATCAAGAAAAGATGTCGAGCTACAAGTCAGTTCCAAGAAAATGGAAAATAGTATAATCTGAAGGATGCTAAAACTACTTAAGTTTTTGATTCTCATAACTTAAATCAGACCAAAACTAGAAATTAAACCATAGCTTGCAAAGCTATTTTCGGTATGTAAATAATCGGGCAGGAAGAGGAAGAGTGACAATTATTCAACGTGTGAGAAAGCCTGTTTCTGAAATTCACACATTTTGGTGCAAAAAGAGACTAGATTCAGCATGAACTTACTGTCCAGTATTAAACATAAGACTCACCATGATCTCCTTGTTCATACAGTATGTAGTACTCAATAGTATGGTGCAGATCCCTGAAAAGAAAAAAACATGTTAGCTAAGTTATTAGGGAATGCTAAGACAATTTATGTTAACCAATCGGATACCTGACACACAAGTCAAACATCAGCCGACACAAGCAAAGAAGATGTACTACGCGCTATGTTTTACTCCTGACCTACAAAAAAATGCAGTGCATCATAACAAAAAGTGCATTAAACGCGCCTCTTTGCAAAAAAACATCTGATATAGATGAATATCACCTGTACATATAAGAACATGTATTCTGACGATAATAAAATTCGTTTTACATTGATGGTGTATCATTTTGTCCCAGATCTAAATAAATTTCAATGACCTACTGTAACATCGAGTACGCGATTGGTGTAATGGAAACAATTATTATTGTAACCAATTGTACCAGTGATCGTTTTACTGTACTTGTTTGTTTAACTGTCCCAAACGCATTTTTTATTTACGTTGTCCATCTTGCTTGCACGAAAGTGCTTATGATCCACTGTTTTGTTTGTAATCTTTGGCACGTCTCAGTATTCTTTTGATACCACGAGATCCTCCTGGTTTTTGGCCTACCGAGGGATCCAAATCGATATTTGGCACGTAATCTTATTGCAGTACTGATCATAGTGAATTGTGACTCGACACTATATACAAATTCATGAAAATTATGAAAATTTAATAACTTCATGTATGACCGTATACAAACTTCTGGTAAAATACAATTAGTGTAAAATTTCAGAGGTTGATTGCAAATTCTCATGTTGATACACTGGGAGTAACCAAGGATTGTTCAAAGTTTTATTGTATAATTTACGTGAACTATTCTAAAATCTTGTTCGTTCCACAAATCGACTGGTTTATGATTTGATGAAAATTACTTTATCATGGTACTCCGTGAATATTAAAGTTCGGCCTAAGTATCAGAGATTTGAGGGGCGTTACTTCGAGCGTTAGTTGAAACCTAAAGCATTTTTGAAATTTCAGGCTTTATTGCATATGTGTAATTCACTGTACCGGTTCGAAATCTAACACAATGTCTAAGATCTACCTGGCCTATGGCTTTGATTTCATCCAAACATAGGTCACCAGTATTTCTTATCCCCATTACTTGCTCAAATGTATTATGTTTCTGAGCTCAGATGTAGAACAAACTAATAAGTAGGTCGAAAAATTCGCCCCGTGAATATATATTCTGAGTATTCATACTCTGAGCCAACATTTAGGTTGTTCATCAGGATTGCAGTACTGAAATCTTATCTCGATATCCCTTGACAATCGGTGTGGCTGTTGGCCACCGCTCGTATTGACTTTACCTTCAGTAAACATACGTTTAAATCAGTAAATATCCAGTCACGCTTCGGTATTATTGTCCACAAATAAAGTTTGCTGAGTACCGGAAGGTCGAACTGTCGTAAAAGGATTGGTGCGTCAACCCGAAAATTCGTATAGTTTTTCGGAAGCGGTCAAAGCAACATAATTTTAGATTTGAATTAAGTTTGAAAGCAGTACGTAACGTAATATGATCTCTGTGGTTGATAATTATTTTTGCAGTATACACACATTAAGTATGTTATGTCAATGTGTAAAAAGAACAATGATGATTTAACTCTAAAGTATTTTTTGTCTGATATGTCTGTACATGTGGGCATAAATGCAGTTCTTCAGGATCAGATGCTTGTCTTCAAGATGTAGATGATGGTAGTGGTTAGCATTCATCCGAAGAGCATACAAATCCTAACTCATCACCACAGCCTAGACAAAGAAGATGACATCGGTTATCTACGTATACCTTATTTCGAATGAATTTATCCTTCAAGTCGAAATATTGCCATATTCAATCTGGATTTCGGATCCGTGCAGTTAACGATGAGCTAAAGGTTACCTCTATAAAAACCATGCCCAACCTTCCTTGTACAGAAGGATATATTTCTGTATAACCTTCAAGACGAGAGTTAACGTCAAGTGGACGATTATATTTAGGACCGTTTCTAGTGAGCAATATGCCAACTCATAGCTTACTACATCTGGTTTCTCGGAAGATCTATAAACAGCTTACCAAGGACGATATCATTAATATGCGATTACAGTTGTATCAAACTCACATTCAAATTAATTGAGTTTAGACACTAAAAATATGAACGACATTTAACAGCGCGTTCAAGCAAACACTGAATTAAAAGTATCCAATAAAAATGGGAACATACCTACGATTTACTTCAGTAGCGGGGAGCAAAAAGTTAATTATTATGTGTTTCCAGAGATAGTAGGTATTGACTTGACTTATCAGATCAACAAAGCTGGGTAAGTAACGAATAGCAAGAAATTTATCTTATGGTTTACCGCTGTGCCAGCTAGTGGCTGCTGATAGTCTTAGGCAATGGCACACTGTTACGTATACTCCTTCCAGGCAGGAGCGACGCAAAGATGTCGTAAGACTGCTGGAATACTTCAAAAACATAATGTGTTATACTTAAGATACATACACTTTCGTTATGGATTCGGCAGCGACTGAAATTTCTGCGGTACAGTCTACGCACGGTCACGCCAACACAATACTGTGTTCGTTCCATGTCTTAAGAACATGTTTCAGGAAGATAAGTGTTAACTGTGCAAATTATTTGCTGTAGTTCAGAAATCCCGATGTTGGCAAATGTCTAGAACATCTCGTAAAAACCAGGAGATCTGATATATGACCTTCGCTCTTCATAACTCATTGTACTCAGATTCACTCAGAAGTACGAACACCAAAGAACCCATTTTCCACGGGTATATATTTATATAAGACAAACCTCAATAGCTCGAAAATCAATGTGGGCCCGTTGTTACCAGAGGCATTTACTAAGCCATAAAGACAAAAATGACACACTTACACGTGAAGTTACCTTAATGCTATCCAAACAAGCACAAAATGCACTAATAGGATGGGAATCTCATGAACATAGGATCATCAAAACCTCCTCAACAAAAAAGAAAGAGGGCATTACAACGAACGTCATCCAATGCTATGCGCCTACCAACGATTACAATGAAGACGTTAAAGATCAGTTCTATGATAGGCTGCAGTCAATAAACGAGGAGTTCCCAATAAAGGAATTCACCATTCTGCTGAGAGACGTTAACTCCAAAGATGGAATGGACAACATCGGATACGAAGACGTCATGGGACAATATGGACTGGGAGAAAGGAACGAAAATGGTCGGAGATTTGCAAACCTATGTGCCTTCGATAAACTGGTCGTAGGTGGCACTATATTCCCACACAAACACATACATAAAGCCACATGGACTTCACCGAATCACACTACACAGAACCAAATGGACCATATCTGCATCAATACAAAGTTCAGATGGACGATGGAGGACGTGAGAACCAAGAGTGGAAATGATACAGCATTAAATCATCAACTGCTGGTCATCAAGATGAAATTGAAACCCAGGAGCACTGGACAACGGGTCGGACAGCATCACAAAATTTTAATACAGCCTTTCTTCGAGATGCTGACAAACTCAACAAATTCAAGATACCCCTCAGCAACAGGTTCCAGGCCTTTCATGGTCTAGTCAATGGAGAAAGCACTACTATTGAGAGCAACCGGAAAAGGATAAAATAAGCAATCACTTCAACATGTCATGAGGTTCTGGGCTACAAGAAGCACCAGTACAAGGATTGGATCAATGTTGTACATTGGATAAGATTGAAGAAAGGAGGAGCGAAAAGGCAGCAACAGCCGAACAAAAGCAGAGAACGTTAAGGCACAAGCAGAATACACAGAAGTTAACAAGCAAGTGAAGATGAGCATCAGAACCGACAAAAGTAAATATGTGGAAGGTTTAGCAATGACGGCGGAAAAGGCTGTAAGAGAAGGAAACATGAGACATTTGTGTGTGTAATCACTAACATTGAAAAACAACGAAACAGGTGAGTAGAACACTTCAAAGAACTCTTGAATCGACCAGCTCCACTGAACCCATCCAACATTGAAGCAGCACCCACGGACATCCCAATCGATGTTGGCCCACCAACAATTGAAGAGATCAGCATGGCCATTAGACAAATCAAGAGCGGCAAAGCAGTGGGACCAGACATTATCTCGGCAGAGGCACTGAAAGCAAATGTAGCAGCAACTGCAAAGATACTCCACATTCTCTTCAGTAAGATTTATGATGAAGGACAAGTACCAATAGACAGGAAAGAAGGACTTCTGGTCAAGATACCAAAGAAAAGCGAGCAAGCGTGATAACTACAGGGGCATCACTCTTCTCTCAACACCAGGAAAAGTCTTCAACAGGGTATTTTTAAACAGAATGAGACTCTGTTGATGCCCAACTCCAACACCAACAGGTTGGATTCTGTGAGGATCGATCGTGCACAGACAAAATCGCTACTCCACGGATCATTGTGGAAAAATCAATTGAAAGGAATTCATCACTCCACATCAACTTCATTGACAACAAGAAAGCATTCGATAGTGTGGACAGGACAACACTATGGAGGCTTCCTTGACACTACGCGTACCTGAGAAAATAGTCAATATCATACGGAATTCCTATGATGAATTAGACTGCCAAATCGTTCATGGGGGACAACTCACCGACTCACTCGAGGTAAAGACCGGTGTCAGGCAAGGTTGCTTACTCTCACCCTTTCTCTTTCTCCCGGTGATCGACTGGATCATGAAGACGTCAACATCTGGAGGGAAGCACGGGATACAGTGGACAGGTAGGATGCAGCTGGACGATTTAAACTTCGCAGATGATCTGGCTCTTCTATCACACACGCAACAACAAATGAAGGAGAAAACGACCAGTGTAGCAGCAGCCTCAACAGCAGTAGGTCTCAATATACGCATAGGGAAAAGCAAGATTCTCCGATAAAGCACAACATGGATCAATCGAATTACATTTGACGGAGAAGCTTTGGAGAAGGTAAAAACTTTTACATATATAGGGAGCATCATTGATGAACACGGTGGATCAGATGCAGATGTGAAGGCGCGAATCTGTAAGGCAAAAGCAGCATATTTACAACTGAAGAACATCCGGAGCTCAAACAATTGTCAACCAACACCAACATCAGAATTTTCAATACAAATGTCAAGACAGTTCTACTGTACGGGGCGGCAACCTGGATAACTACGAAAGCCATCATCCAGAAGATACAAGTGTTTATTAACAGTTGTCTACGCAAACTACTTTGGATTCGTTGGCCACACAATATAAGCAACATTCTGCTGTGGGAGAGAACAAACCAGATTCCAGTGGAGGAAGAAATCAGGAAGAAGCGCTGGAAGCGGATAGGACAGACATCGAGGAAAGCACCCGACTGCGTCACAAAGCAAGCCTTCACTTCGAGTCCTGAAGGCCAAAGGAGAAGAGGAAGACCAAAGAGCGCATTACACCAAGGAATGGAGACAGAAATAAGAAGAGTGAACAAAAGTTGTATAGAACTAGGAAGGAGGACCGAAAAAAGATTGGATACGATAATGCTGGTCGGCGGCCTAAGCTACTGTGGGAGTAACGAGCGTAAGTTACTATGTAATAGTTGATTTCAGGGGGCATTCAAAACAATATTTTTACAGTCTTCCTTTTTTACTTTTTCATACCGTAAATAATGAGATATTGTTCAGTATCTCCTGGGGAAGCACGTGAGTTCTCCATAAAAAGCTTTGGTAGGGTGAACGAATGTGTAGCTTATTAGTCCAGTTAATCTCTTTGATATCCATATTACGTTGATGGCTGAATCATTTTTACAATCGCGAAAACATCATAGAGTTTGACCAAATAAAGTAATGCGTGGAACTGAGAGAAACGACGCTGTACCATTTATTACATAATATATACACATGTTTTCTTGGTGTAAGTTGAACTTAAACATACGACTTCGCGAGAATTTTATTACAATGAACTCAGTAGAATACCCTCAAAATGTCGTCTCATCAGACACCCATCTTTAGTGACGTTTTCGTGCCTTAAGGTAACCCTCGTGCTATTGATAGAAGAAACCAGAGAAGTAGTGAATAGGTCTTTATTTCGATCTTCGCGCAGTCACAGTGGAGCGTGGGATTATCTGTCAGACAAACAAAGGCTCTCAACATTCAATATAAGATAATAGGGAATATAATGCTTACAAAAAGTAAGGAAGTGAATGAATACTTGAACAATACTGTTTTAGCATATACTTGGTTGTTTGGGGTCAGCTCTTAACCAACCAACCTGAGCTGTTACAACGTATCTCATAGTTCCCCCTTTTCTCCCAAATTGTTAAAACAAATTTGCTATTTGCTGAAAGCGCAAGGAATAACGTGTTTATAGGTAGAGTGCTATCCTAGTGATGTTTATGGTGGACCGAGATATATTTAGAAACGTTACTAACTTTATCGTTCCTAATTCTTACTATATTTTGTCTCTAATCCTCCTTTTATCGAATCCCAGCCCTTTTATCATGACGTACAAGCCTGAAATAGGATGTAGTAAATCATCTTAATGGAACAGTGAAGCCAGCATGCAAGTGGCACTATCAGTCTTAAGGGTAACAAGCATAGGAGAGCAACCTATATATCACTGAATTTTCAGCAATCATAGTGGTTTTATTAAAGACAATATGATTTGATTTACCATAACGAGTATATTGAAGCCATCAGCCAGTCATCTCACTTTCCTTTCTTTCTTGAGGCTAAACTCCCTTAATGCGATTGTTAAAGCTAAGTTTCCAAGCAAGAAAATGAATGGGGTTTTATGACCTTGCCAATTACGTGTGGTAACTATGACTTTTTCAACATGTTATTGAATATATCGATCTCACTGTCAGCTCAAACCTATTCCTCAAAGATTCCCCGAATTCAGGCTTAATTCCATTATTAGTACATCTGTGAATGCAACACGTAATTCTGTGTTTTCATCAGATTGGAAATAAAATCCAGTTGACATTATAGGGCCAGTGAAATGTCACTGGGCCCCAGCTACGTCATCTGTAAGTTGGATCACTAAATGTCCAACAGTTCATCGATCCTCTTCAAGTTCAAGGACAACCAACGCGCATCAATTAATTGCACGTCGTGGACTGGCCTATGCGGTGGTGGTCGCACTCTTTTCCTTGTACGGGATCTTACCATTATGTTTCTGTAATAGAGTTCTTTTTGTTATACGGTCATCAAAATAGCCATAGTACCTTGACACGACGAAAGGGTAATCCACGTCAGGTGCTGACCACAAGGTGTGACTTTGAAGTTACTTTTCCGCCACAACATCCTCGTTCAACTCATGTAGGCCCCAAATCATTCGATACTGATCACCTACGGTAGTGATCTACAACATTGCTAGGAAAGACTTTTGAAATATTTAAACGTCAAACGTTAACTTATTTGTGACGGAACCAGAAAATTAAGCTTACTCATATGCAACTGAGCCAGAGTACATCACATACATGATGCCTGTATTAATCAAATCATTAAACTAGTCTGAAAAGAGAGAGAATAAGATCTAAACCAATCACAGCCAATGTTTTGAACATAATCATTATCAAAAAGATTGCAAGAGCATGAAGACTGAAGTGGATCTGGAGACTCTTACCAACTAGCTTCGACAAAATTGTTCATTGTGCGGATTTCGTAGTTCTTTTATGTTTTAAAATTGACCATTTAGCATATGAAATGCTATGTTTCCAGATATTCGAATTCTCATTTTGCGTTAAAATAACATTTCTCGTTCTTAAACTGTTTCACAAATGTAACTTTTGTGAACCTTCCTCTATCGGCTCCTTTGGTCAATTACCAGGCAGTCTTAATTCTGCACCTGTGTTATTGCTAAACGTCATCCATTTCGTTAGTTAATGAATGCGAGTTAATTTTATTTACATGCTCGGTTGTTGACACATCTTTTCCTTTTCTTTCCAAATTTTTCCAGTGCAATGTGACTTCAGATGCTGCATCCTATTAAATTCTGGACGATACGTAATTCTTTCTATCATTTCTAATTTTACAGCGGATAGATGCTAATAAAGTTTTCATGGCTGTTACTGCAATTAGGGGTAGGCATCAATAAATGAAATTTCAGGGTCCTGGAAAATGTTTTGCCGAAGACATTGGGCATTACGGTTTCACTTGAACTATTCGTTGTAATTTCAAGTGAATTGAATATACTCATTGTAACAACTTGATCACTTATATAAAACCTTTAAATGATATGAATGAAGAGGGGATTGAAAATGATTGTAAACACCAAGTGTAGTAAACCATATTTCTCGGTTCGCTTTGGAACGTGTCGAATTTATCCACGAAACCCCACATTTCCAACAAATTACTCATACCTGAAAACAAATTCCATTCGATGTTTGCAAACTAAATGTCATCTGATATATATGAATGTCAAGGTTTAGACTGAGAAGGGCTTATTGAAAATCGCTTGTCCATCAAGATCACCAGTACCCTTAGGGTTGAGCTACAAAAACCATATACAAAAATACATTTAAACTTATCCACAGTAAAAATCTGGACACTGGAGGACTCGGAACCCCTATTTTCCTCGTAGGAAGCAAGGTAGCAAAAATAAGAAAGCAAGAATATATAGAGGTGAGCAGGATAACAAGAGAATGTTAACAAATAAAATAGCAAACCGACAATCACCAGGACTACTGCAGTCGTAAAAGCAGTTGAATATCACCAGAGATACCTGAAATCGGGATCTGCTACCTAACATCAGAAACCTAGAGTAAAAATGTCAACTACGTTTATTAGGCTGTTCAAGGACACCAAATATTGGACAACATACCCAATTAAGAATTATGCGTTACCGTCGGACTAAGTGAAATGTGTAAAGCAAATAAACCCGATAAGAGCGTACGTCAAGTGTGTGAGAAAACATCATCACTTTCTGAAAAACTTATGGAAAGTAGGAAATGTCTTTTCTTCTATTTCCAAGAATGCTTGAACTCGACAATCACCTCCGTCAATGCAATAGAGATTCTGAGAGGGTTGCAGTCTCTAACTTCTGAAATTATTTTTGTACAGAAGGGTAATTGATTCCAGTGAATGATGCATGTTCAGAACATAGCTATGTGTCTAAGTTAATGAAGTCTCTTGAGAGCAGAAAGAAAGACTTGGAGAATTTTCTTTCATCTGATAATTATACGGTTCATTGGTTTGAAAAGTATGGGTTTGGACTCACTGCCTGCGTTCCTATAAAGGTAACTCTTGAAGCTTTCATATCTTCAGGAGGGTCAACAAATAATTAGGTTGCCTAGGCGGGCCGTGTTCTGTGTAGAAAATTCATCAACATTTCTGAGTATGTTTTATCTTTCAGTATTTAATCTGTTAGGAGAGTTTATAGCACAAGATAACTTGGCATCAAGTATGGAGAATGTTGCACTTTGCTTGTGCTTATTAGGTGAACTGTACCAAGGAGACAGATCAACATGGAGAGACTATATAAGTAAAATGTTTCACTATAAAGTAATGTACAGGAACATTGCCTTCTGAGTACTCTACATTTCTGTATATGGACGTGGCGGATGTTTGCTTCTTAAAAGGATCACCAATTATAGGTAATACGAACGTTTGACCTTTGACCTCACCTTTCAGAAAAGATTGTTTCCAACTACTTGTTTATTTGTCGGCAGTACTCTTACTTCTGCCGTCACTTCATTAAAAACCAAACAATCATTGATATCCCGAATTTCGTATTTTGTTTTGATGATTATAGGTTAGTGATCACAACGTTTAATTAGTTAGTTTGTGTACTTACCACACACATTTTGATATTTAAGTGGGATATACTCTAAGCTCCTATTAAAGTTAGAATGTTGTGCCCCCCGGAATAGGCATTTTGCTGTCCCAATTGTTTCTCATTTCTGCTTGTAGTTGTGAATGTTTATCAGACACTGTGATTTAAGTATATGTAGTTATGATGGTGTTTCTTGTATATGTGATCATCATTTAAAAAGTACGGTCTTCGTATGCCAAGAGTGTTCTTCTTGTTTGTTGAAAAATAACACCGATTAGCGGAAAAGAGATAATTTGTTCATAAACTACTTTCAAAACCTTAAACGTTCTCCTAACTTGACGAGCGAAGTGTTTCTATAGGACCCAGTCATTAAAGAAATAAACCCGAATAAGTTATGGGGCAGATTGTAGTTTCTATGGTAATTACAAACACTTCATGTGTTATCGACCATTCACTTGTCAGAGTTATCTATGGCCATCAACTTTTTGGCATTCGAAGTATATCTTGTCTTAGCAAATGTTTTAGTAATATGATAAGATTGTGGATAGATAATACATAATGCTGCACAAAAACGTTCATTAAAGTTTTTACTTATGTTATTTGCAGAGT
This sequence comes from Schistosoma mansoni, assembly GCF_000237925.1. NCBI lineage: Eukaryota > Metazoa > Platyhelminthes > Trematoda > Strigeidida > Schistosomatidae > Schistosoma > Schistosoma mansoni. The sequence goes on from NC_031496.1 coordinate 13,721,256, forward strand.
AAAAAGCACGAATATCGATATTGAGATGAACGTATATGAGAGCAGTTAACATAAGACCATTGTGAGTATTACAATTCAATGTTCGTAAACTAGCAGAAAATAAATCAGTGAATTGTTCAGCCTCCAAATGCCCTGGTACGGCCGAGAGTGGGAAGAGTCAGCTGTCCCTCTCGAAACGCTCTCACAGGGACACGTGCATACCACCACTGCTATGGAATTCCTACTCACTACCTTATCACGGCGAGGGTATTGTCTACGAAATTGAGAGAACGAAAAGCGATTGTATGGCTCTTTAACCGTGTTGGTGGATATGGAATATCCACCTAGAGTAGTTGGCAAACCCTGATTCCATACCAATGGTGTACATGGGCTCCAGGATCTTAAGGAAACAAAATGCGTATGAACCTATTGTTGGTCGCCGGTTACCATGAGATTGCATCTCCTTACGATGCTCCACTGCCTTGTGGATCAGACCTTTATGTCAAAGGCTCGGGGTGTGACTCCATCAGAAAACCACCTGTTTCGTTCCGGGCACCTAGACAGTATCCCAGCCCTCACACAAATCAAATGATTTATGTGGCGCCTATCTATTTGGTGTCTCCTTGTACCAATGTTTATGTGTCTAATTAGTAGTGATACCATCTAGTATCTGTCTGAAGTCATGGGATCCTAACTCAGTCTAAACAAGGAGCATACACTAGAATGCATAGACTAGACCAACGACTTTTCACTTCGTAAATTACCTCCATTTTTTTATTTTGTTCCTCATATTTTACTAATCAAAATTTCACCTTAGGATTTGTTGTTTGATATCGGTCGCAATCGACTTCTTGTTCTCATTTAACCGAACAATTAGTATTTCTTATGTAAGGCATTCATACTCACAAATTGCTCTCCTTGTCAGTTGCATTAAATCAGTTCAATTTACCGGAGTAATTTACTTTTCCATTTTGAATGTAGATGAAAATTGTAAGAGTGTTTGTTAATGTAGTTAAGGGAAACTTGACACCATCAAGGTACCATTCAACTCTGTTAATCAGCAAGTTTTATGGCAGTGTTTGCCATCTAAAAGCGTATCAAAGAAGTATGTAAACCTTGTACAGGCTCTCTACGTGAATACTGGTTGATTTCGAGCTTATAGCGAACTGTCATCGGAATCGATTACTGCAAGGGGTGTTTGTCACGGTTTTCTGCTTTCTCTATTTTTATCTTACTTCATCACAAAAATAACACTCATCGTCTGACTTTCCAAGAATTGACCTTCTAAGCAAAACTTTTTTTGATTTAGAATATGCAGATAATATAGCTCTGTTTGAGGAAAACGCTGACAAAATGCGGTCTTCTGATCACCTTAAACGACAATGCGAGGATGTTTGAGTTGCGTTTCTGTACTTTCATACGTAAAATATTGTTCAAAATCGGTCTATTCCAAACCCTGAAATAATGATAGAGAAATCTAAGTAGTTGGTTGTCCATAATTTCACTTATTTTAGTGGTATCATCAGTCTTGGTGGGTTGGTGTTTGACGAAATCTTACGAATTCAGAAAGCCTGGTTAGATTTTGCTAATTTTCACCACTTGTTGCGTAGGCGAGATATCCATTAGTCAACTAGAGGAGGAGTTTGCTAAGCAACAGTTCGCTCTGTTCTACTTTGTGGTTATGAAACGTGGCCTTGGAAAATAAATAATATTCGTACGTTACACTATTATTCAATTATACGTATCTCCAAACCATAGGTCACATATTTTTGGACAATCGAGTTAGTAATTCTGAGATTAGACACATTACTAGCTAAAGATTGCGAGTGGATGGACTTGGTAGTGAATCTGTATCGACTAGAATGGTTAAGACATGTGCTATGTTCATGCTCATCTTGTTTATTGATTCTTTACGTTGTAATTTGAACAGTGAGTTGCAACTAACGTTGAATAACTTAATAGTTATAAGAACTACTAATATCTATGTAGCCAGTGTATCCACACCTACTGAATTTGTCTGAGGAAAACTTAGTATGTTTGACTACACTGTAATTATTTTCTTGTACACTGCGAATAATACAATAGTTTTTTCTCTCCATCCCATGTCTTCAATTAGAACTGAATGTTACTCATTTGAACATTTAAGTACCAAAAATGTTAATCCTTCCATGCGTCTGTATTATTGATGAAATTCGTTTGATAGGTACATATTGGAATCATTACGAGCTTCTAATTTTTTAGTTATCAACGGTGTAACCTGCAGCTTTTAATGCATGTCTTGTCAAACTGTACACTTGTGACTTCGGTACGATACTGTTTTCCGGTGTTTTATTATTTCAATGTTATCCCAATTATTTGATGCTTTTCATAATTTGAACCTAGATGGGCTGTTTCGACAGTGATGAGTAGAAGCAATTACATACCACATCTTAATGGAAGAGATAAAATTATGTGTCTCATCCCGGTTTGGGACATGATGAATCATAAATCCGGTCATGTAAGTCAGTAAACTGTACTTAAAAAATCTCGTTCAATATTGATTTAAACAGTAGAAGTATTAGAATTTAATATGGTTTAATGAATCCCAGGACTATCCAATGCATACTCTAATAGTCCCAACCGTTGCTGTTACCTTGACGTGGTGGTCGAGCTTACTTATCGTGATAAGCCAACCGGGCTATAATGGCTGGAACAATCGTTCCTCGAGGTCCTACCATGCCAGGCAGGTCTGTCGAAGAGCGGTAAGACCAAAATCAACAAACCCAAGGCCCGAGGGCGAAGTTGTACTGATGACTGCGCAGAGGTGTGACAGCAATAAGGTGTTTCCCTCAGACAACCAGCATAACAGCAATGCTGCACTCCCACAGAGGAAGGGTGGGGTTAGGAAAGGTCGACCCTCATCATGCACATACCTCCTTATTCCATTGATATGCGTCTCCGTCGGTAAGCTCAACAAGTACAGAGCTAACACGAAAACCGCTCACGAAAAGGTCGTGTGTGACTGACCTCAAACAGTTGTCCCTTGGGTACTGTGGTCACGCTCTCAGGTCACTGTGACCAACTCTAACCTAATTTTCTTTTTCAGGTACCCCTAGAAGAACCCTTCCACGCTGTGGACAAGCAGGAAGTGATAATCACCCTCAGACCTCTAGTAACACTCAAGACCACTGTATCCATAATCAACTTCCATCTTAAATTTCTATTATTCCTCCTACCTCGACTATCAACTCTAAACTTCCCCCTAAAGTATCACTATGGCCATGGCCAACGATTCTAGTGCGCGAAACGCTGTCCCCAGTCCTACTGAAACCTCTCTCCAAACTACACATTGGAGCCTTCAATGTACACACCCTATGTCAAATCTGCCATCAGGCCCCCTTGAATAAAACTCTAGAATTTCGTACGATTGATGTATACTGTGTCTCAAAAACACGCATACAAGATCCTAATGTGGTCATTCACTTGACCTCACTTCGCCAAAACAGGGAGCCGACGAGATACACCCTTCATTTGTCTGGCGACCCGACCGCAAGTTCTGGTGGACTTGAAGGTGTAGGCATAGCATTTAGTACAAGGGCAGAACAAGCACTACTAGAATGGATATGCGGCTAACAGTCGCCTGTGTTCTGTCCGGCTAAATGGCTCCGCAAGAACTCGGAAGGATAGGGACACACGTCGTTGCCTTTTCGTCGTTTCTGCCTACGCTCCCACTGACTGCAGCCATGATGAAGGGAAAGATGACTTTTACAGAAAGCTCTGTGAACTTCTTCAAAAAGCGAAGCTCTCAGACATAGTGCTCGTAGCGGGTGACTTTAATGCCCAATTAGGCAGCTTAGATCAAACAGAAAGACATTTAGGTGGGTATTTTAGTATTCCGGCTCAACGAACAGATAATGGTGATCGTCTTTTGCAACTATGCTCAGACAATCGTTTATTTTTAGCAAGCACTAATTTTAAGCATAAGGAGAGACATTGCATAACATGGCGACCATTTGCACCAAACTAACGATGGACTGAAATAGACCATATTGCCATCATTCATCATTGGCGAGGCTCGGTAGAAAACTGTCGCCCGTTCTGGAATACATGTTTAGACTCTGATCATGCTCTAATACGAGCATGCATTTGCTTGCGCCTCACGTGACTCAGAAAAGCCACATTAAGAAGACCCATTAGAGTTGGACTCAGGGGCGACAAGGCCGAAGATGATTTCTACGAACGGCTGAAAAAAAGAGATGGAAAGGCAGTGTCTGTAGGCAACAAAAGACAGCTTTTCAGACTAATAAAAGAAGCCGGAATCAAGAAGTCAAATGTGATTGAGACAGTCACCAAAGAAGACGACATTTATAACGATGAGCGGAACATTTTACCGAGCGATTCAGTTGGCCTTCAGTTACTCTACAACTATCCCACTATTTTCAAACAGCCTGAATTGACAATTGGAATAGGCCTTTCAACTCCAATTGAAGTTTAAAAATCAATAGCTAATTTGAAACGAGGAAGAGCAGTCGGTCCGTATCTGTTAAGGATCTTTAAGGATAGTGGTCCAGTTTTTGCGATTAGGTTGATTGATATTTCAGTTAAAGTCTGGGAATGAGGTGTAATCCTATGTGACTGATCTCACTAACTGACCTTCATAATATGTACATATATATTGACGTAGAATACGCAAATGACATAGTTCTGTTTGGCGAAGACGCTGATAAAGTGTGGAGTCTTTTAGTAGGATTGAGCGACAATCCCAAAATGTTTGGGATGTTTTCCCCTCTGTCCATATGTAAATTTTTGTTTCAGGACTGACCTAGGTCAATACCTGATCTAAGGATCGGCAGTGAAGTAGTCGAACGCGTTGACAGCTTCACTTACCTTAGAAGTCTGATCAGTTCTAATGGGTTAGTGTCTGACGAAATCTCTGCACGGATTCAAAAAACTCGTTCGGCTTTCGCCACCTTATCTGACCTATGGTGAAGGCGAGACATCAATCCATCAATTAAAAGGACGAGTATAATGCTTGGTAGTTTGTCCGGTTCTACTTTACGGCTGCGAAACATGGCCGTTGTGATTAGAGGATACTCGTAAGTTATTAGTATTTAATCATAGATGCCTTAGAAATATTGCTCTTATCTTCTAGGATCACCGGGTAAGTAATAGTGAGGTTAGAAACAGGGTATTAGGGAGTGTTGGTAAGTCAGTTGATGAGATTGTGAATCTTCACCAACTGAGATGGTTGAGCCACGTGTTACGTATGCCTGAACACCTATTACCACGACGCGCAGTGCTGACTAGTGTTGGGGATAATTGGAAGAATGTTAGGGGTGGCGAAACCGAAACGTGGCATCAGTCCATAAAGTCTTTAACTTCTGATCTCAGCCATGTTGGTAGATTCAGACTACTTGTTCGGGGTCCGCGCAACTTTCGTAACTAATGGTTGGAGACACTGGGCGACATGGCTCAGAATCGATCACAATGTCGTACGTGTATACACTTCTTGTCTTCTCCTAAACTGTTAGGTTAAAATTGCTTTGTATCTTTTCTTTCTACGAACTAATTCTTTTTTCCTGTACTATATTCTTATATTCAATCTTTCTTTTATATAATACTACCATTGAAGTAACTAATTCTATGAATTCGGTGTTCATCTTTTTGTACTAATGAGGTGTGGGAACTTGAACCGACGCATACAAAACTTTCCAGGTCCTACGTTGTAGCTGAATGACTGGTAGTTACGAATGGGCAAGCACTCAAGTCTCAGATAAAACAGTGAACACATTCGAAAATATTCCATTATGCAGTTCGAATTAGGCGTGTAATAGTGTGCAAAGTAGCCAGCATTACATACAAATGTTACAGTTAACCTATATGTTGATGAGAGCTTAAATATTGAATAAATTTAGACTCGGTACTGATGCATTCATCCACTTTTGTTCCAACACTTTATTGAAGGGGTTCCATTGCTTTGTCCTCTGTATGTTGATATATTCCTTAAGTACTCGTGAAGTTTGCTTTGGTACATTGCGTTTTTGTTAAAATACCTATTTTCAAACTCATCACTGATTTCACAATGTAATATCAAAAGGCATTTTTTTAAACCTTCTCTACGTGTTCATGTTTTTTACTTTTACATTCATCATGATAATCAGTCTGTATTACAATGTTTATGCATCTCTGTCTGGTTACATTGTATTACAGTATTGGATGTCATTGTAGTCTCTTTAAACGAATGACTAACTGCCCACAGATTTAATCAACAGAACATGTATCTTGAAATGCATAGGAAGATATTGTGCTGTTGCTTGTAAGAATTTACTGTCACATTCTATCTCCCCCTGGCATTAACTCAGTGAAACTTTTATAATCATTTCATACCACATATCCGAAAGTCTAGTTTATGTTACCTCAGCCCTTGTGATGGTTTTACTGTATGAGTTTACTAAAGCTTATCAGTTATCTTTCCAACCTGACACCCATTTCCAGTCCAAGGAATAATCAACAGATTTTTATGTAGTATGAAGTAAGCCACTTTTCACCCCATTTTTACGAACCATCAGTATTCTTCCTTTCCATAATAGTTGTCGTTTTATGACCTTTTATGAGAAGAGGTCTAATGACATTTAGCAATAACCTTATGTTTTGATTAAACTTTTTGCTTTAAAGTGAATTTCGCTTATGATTAATGATACTTACCGGTGTATTCACATACGTTTTGTGTATAAATTTTGTTGTCTTTATTTTTTATTTAGGTTACAACACACTATTATCCTGAAGTAGATGAATTAATATTCTGTACAATGGAGGCATACAAACCTGGTGATCAGGTACCTTTTTTATTGCTGAGCTGTTTTTTTTATAAGTTAATAAGACTGGAACGTTTTCTGTCTAATCATAAGCTCACTAAACTTTACGATGATAGACATTAAACAAGCATCTTTGTGTTTATTTTATTGTCCAGATCAAAACTCATTATAAGTTTACTATCTTGGAAATATAATTTGTGGTCTTGTAACATCAATGCAAATTTTTAATATAACTCAACAGCTAAATATAAGGACGTATACCTGACTTTGAGTTATGTTTTTCATGTGAGGACTATTGATACTATATCTATTCTCGCAAATCAAATTAGAGTGCACAAACCATTAACTTATTATTTAACATTAACTCACTAATCAGTTCCCAACTTATTATGGTAAATAAATCAACTTACAGTGCAACACATATTGAAACCACTCAACTGAATACTATGTTCTTCAATCTTTGTTATAGCTTAATACAAAAAACATGAGACCAAACCACCTCAGGACTTTTCTTTCAAAACAGGATGATTCACTGAATAAAAAATTTTTCCCATATTCTAAATTAGTAGGTCTGTGTCGTGCCATGAAATTATTACCTTACTGAGATAATTCCGTACTAAAAATGATATGTTTATTTCGTGTCAGCAATTACGTTAATTATATTAATGAAGGCAATTCTTCCTATTTCTTTATTTTTCTAACTTCCCTGTTTGTCTATTTAGATATTTATGGATTACGGAAATCGTTCAAATGATGATTTTTTCATGTTCTCTGGTTTTATACCTCAAGTCAATCTGAACAATAAATTAACAATAACTCTAGGCAAGTTCTCATTTTTATACATCAGTTTTATCTATAACAAAATTCGTGCTTATTAGCAGTTTTAATTACCTTTTTTCGTGTATATATTACCTTGTACTAAATCTGTTTGCATCAAATCATCGTATCCTATGTTACTATGATAAAATTGATCCAAGAAATGTATGTCTCATTGATATTCAATTATAATAAATGAGATGTACTAGTGGCTAAAGCATTCACTTTTCAACCAAATGGGCTTTAGATTTTAATCATAATTTACTTTGATTTGGAAAGTTTGATAGTATCACCTGAAGTTTTGCTTAAAGTCGGATGCATAAAACTGTACTTGGCAAATGACTTACATTATTCATTACTAAAGGATTCTCTCGTTAACTAACACAGTGGCTAGAGACGTTATCAGATATGGCTCAGAATAGAAGCCAGTGGCGATCCTGCTGTAACCTTCTTTTACTTTCTTCATAAAGAGTGGTTATAACTTTCTTAACTGAGAGAGTTTTTCTGGTTGTACATTTCAGTTCCCCCCATCATTATTCTTCTCTTTTTTCCCCTTCTTTTATATATACTCATCCTCCCCCTTTCTCCTTCTATTCTCATTATTTTGCGTGGCGCATATGTATCCGGTGCCCTTTGTACCAATATGTTTGTGATTAAATAAATAAATAATAAATAAACTCTCGTTAACTAGTTTACATCTGTTCTTTTGCCTTTTCATATTGTTCATTATATTACACTGAACAATTAAAGGATATGGATGAAATTGTTTGTTAGTTATCATAAGTTTGGGCATCCGGGCAGTATCTTAGCCCTTACAAGAATTTTCTGTAGCACATGTATATATTTTCGTGCCCTATTGTATGAATGCCTGCGTGTTTAAATAATAATAAGAAATTACTCAAAGTACAAAACTAGTTTAAGTGAATGTGTTTTCTACTCACAGTGACTGGAAATATAACCATATAAACTATTAAGTCACAATAATTCTCTATTATGGGACTGATACTGATCATTATTATTATGGTGTACAACTTTCCTAGATTAGTATTGTATACGTGAAATTGGCCGAACATGCTTCATCATTCAAGTTCAACAGATCAAGTATTGAAGGTTTAGTTTTGTACAAAGTGTTTATGTTAGGCAAAAGTTATTCGAGTCAAAAGATGTCACAGTAGTTTTCAGATCTTTTCTCTAATATTCAGTGGCTATATAAACTTACCATTGAATAGATTTCAGGTGTAAACGTTTAACAACCTCTATTCCACAGTAAGGAAAATATTTTTTTCGTATTATTTGCATAAACCATAAAGTTGTTTGATGTTATAATTGTTTAGGTAAAATGTACTCCTTTCTTTCCTTCTATCCTCTGTTTTATTCATTGCTATAACATTCTGTTCTATTATTCAAGGTATCAGTTCTTCCGATTCTCTGGCATTAACACGTAAACAATTATTACAAACCTTTGGCTTAAGTGTGTAAGTCACAAAATGAGGTTATTTTTTATTCGATATAGTCGTATAAATTCATTTTATAATTTATCAATGATGCCTAAAATAATTGATTTAAAACGTGTTAATAAAACTAAATGTTTATTGAACTAGCTGAAAAGAAAGAGGAAACTATCTATTTATATGATATTTTCGTCTTTTTTTCTTCAGTCCAGATAATTGTCTTATTACTATGAAAGGATAGTTTTAAAATTGATTCTAACGGAATTCTTTTTACAGCTATCACTATTCCAGCTTAGCGTATGTTTATTTTTGAATGTCAAATAACAAGAGTCTGACAAACTCGTTATTAATAATAGGCTACTGTAACATGTACAACCCTATAAGTCGTGACACATGAAGTTGAGTTTCATTGTTAACACTATAAAATAATTAACATTTAGAAATCATTTATTAAGTATAGGTTCATGTTTTCGGCTTTAAAATACATTACTTGTGTAGTAGTTAGTGATACTCTCAGCCTAATCAAATTAATGTACAGCCAGGGCTAGAACATCTAACCTAATATTTGAAAGTCAGTCAAATCTATAACTGAATGTAAATTTATAATTTACGTGATCATTTCCGATTATAGTGTGATTCCATACAGGGATCAAAATCTTTTTAAGGTAAAGCCAAGTATTTTTTTTAAGATATAATACTTAATTCTCAGTCATATATGATACAACACATATGTAATACTATATATTCTTACATATGGTTGTATTAAACTTGCTTGACGTTCCATTTCACTACATTTCTTTCTTTCATTTTAGTCCATTGAAGTGTGATTTACGTGGCAATATTGAATCCATGACAGAATTCTTCATATTCTCACGTATTTTTTCTATGGACAAAGGTTAGTACTATCATCTTTTCTCTTCTCATAATAATGTTTGCCAACATATTATTTTCATTTATAAGGAATTCCAATCATTTTTTCCATTATATGTCAGTTTACATATTCACACTCGTTTTTATCTTTTTCTTCTTCTATACATTGCAGATGAACTTAATAAATGTCTCGTAAACTCTGAATCAAATCGCACAATAATAAAATCGCAGTTGAGTAGTTTTGAGTTTAATAAAGAAATTTCTTCTGAATGCAAAGCATTAAGTTTTATGATTAATCGTTTAAAATTATTAATTGCTGCATATGGAACCTTACTGTTAGAGGTTAGTCTACTCTCAGTTTTCTGTAGATTGATTATTCATAATAAATGGATACTTTGATATTGATTTGAAAAAAAAAGTTGTTCTGATGTGTATCGTTTAAATTCTTGTTATTGTGTTATTGATTTTTGCCATAAATCTAGCAATGAATATACTGGACAATTTCATCTCGCTGTACTAATGGGGTATATGTCAGCTTGAATCAGTATACATATATACCAGGTTCTACGTTGAGATTAATCTACTGACCAACCGGTTATGCTTATTCGGTTGACTCTTCACCTCGTCGATATGTTATTTTGATATAATTCTCACTTGAGATATCTATGGAGATATGTTAATCAGTTGGGTTCAAAAGATATTTTTATGTTATTTTTACCATTTTATTTGGATCATATTTGAATAGTTAGAAATCATAAAGTAAAACATACATGACTTAGTTTGACTTGCTTAAAGTTTTTCTCTCATTTGTCTATGTAGGATTCTCCTGAATGGAATCAGTTAACGTCAACTCAACAAAATTGTGAACTGCTTAAACATCATGAAATTAATATCTTACGTTCTAGTATTGAAAATATTCAATATATCATGGATAATAGTTACGACGTCATCAATAATAACTTGCTAGCTGTTTCTATGAACTGTGATAGTGGAAATGTATGATTCTTCCTCTTTGTTCGAGTTAGTTATAATTTCTAAAACGATTCATGACCATAATTCTATGTATTTTGCTTGGTTTCTTTCACATTTTCATAGTAGACAAATTCTGTTTTTTTTTATCATAAATAAAAACTATTCTTACATTTATTTTACAATGCTTAAGTAGGTCATAACAACCTCTATCGCTGATTTGAAGTATTTATTATTTTATATCCTCTTGTGCTTCAGTTTTTCCTCCGACGTTTTATCGTTTCATTTGAACACTTTTCAATGTACCTTTTATTTCTGTCGATCTTATAACCATTTTATGCTCTCACTGTAGATAAAACGAGAATTTTTTTAGATTGTTTTTGTAACGTGGTGTCTTCTGTATCTGATCCTCCTTTAAATACATTCAAATATGTGCAAGCTTTTGTAAAATAGAATAAATTATACATACATCTGCATTTCTGTTGTGTTTTGAATTATGTTTTTTTAGTTTATTTTATTGTTGTTTCAACTTGCCAAATGGTTGTATCTCATACGTTATTAAACAGCGAATTTTATTACACCATTTAGTTAGTAAGTTCAAACCTATTGAAGGCAGCTAACTAGAAATTTTTATATCTTGACCAAGTATTCAATTATAATTAAATCATGTCCCGTCTCAACAGTTGGCCTAACATACTGCCTAGAGTTGTTGATCCGTTTAATCTGGTGGTCGCATTACGACTTAATCAGTAGAAGTCGACCACGCAACATGACTCACTGATCATTTAGTGTAAATATATCAGTAATACAAGAAGTCGACTGAGTCTGAATGAAAAAATCAGCGGTATCGTCTCTCACCAATCTACAGTCCTCCGCTCTACCAACTGAGCTATCGCCCCCAAATGCCCCAGTACGGCCGAGAGTGGGGAGAGTTTGCTCTCCCTCTCGAAATGCTCTCACATGGCCACGCGTATATAGCCTCTGCCAGGGAAGTCCTACTCACTGCCTTCTCGTGGCGGGGGTGTTGTTTACGAAATCGAGAGGACGAAAAACGAATGTCCGGCGCTTTAACCGTGTTGGTGGACACGGCGCGTCCACCTAGAGGATTTGGAAAACCCTGATTCCATACCAATGGTGCACATGGACTCCAGTATCCTGAGGGAACAAATGGCGTATGAATCAATCGTTGGTCACCGTAATTCAAAACCACCTGTTTCGGTTTGGGCACCCGGGCAGTATGCCAGCCCTCACACAAATCAAATAAGATTTGTGTGGTGCATATGTGTCTGGTGCCCCCTTGTACCAATATTTATGTGTTCAAATAAATAAATAATCGTCTCTCACTGTGACAGTGGGGGGAATCTAATAAAACCCATCAGTCCACTCATGATAACAAACATGTCTTGTTAATAAGTGCTAACTAGCGTGAAACATATTTCCAAGACTTAATGTCTACCCTTCTTAACTATGTAATATCTGGCTTATTTGCATTGGGTGAAAATTGTGTGGAAGGGTTTATTTACTTTTTTCAGAACCACCTTATTAATATCGATATTAAATATAAAATACAATGTAACTCATGATGTTTTTTACACCTACATTTCTCTTAGTGGCTGAAATATGCATTACATTCACTGAACAATTCCCTACTTTAACTTTGTACTTTGACTGAATTACATAAAAAATAATGATGCACTAAGCTGTACGGCTAACTGACCACCCGAACAAGTCTATAAATTGTGTTGTAAATATCCGAACTGTCCAACTCCAGTTAGTTAAAATCAATTTTCAAAGACTGTTACAATTATCCACTATCATTTCTCTTTTTGTCTTTCTATTTCAGGAACATTAATCCTTTGTACATTTTATTCTTCGGTTTATGCACAGTTATGAAATGTGGCAGCTTCAGTCGATAATGAATATGATTTCACACAGTTTTATCTATTTCTAACTATCTTACTTTTCATTATTTATCGGAAATAATCAAAAATTAAAAAGCACTGAATACTTATACAATTACAAAATGCCTTTATTCTCAACTAATACTAACGTTTATTGAGAAACCTTTGAAAGTAGACGAATAAATATTCAATTCATTATGATGTAATTTGAGAACTAATATCAACTCTTTAAGTGACGATATGTTTTTTTATAAAGCTATTGGTTAGTACAATTCTTTGTTATAAACCCCAAACATGCAGACACTGCTTATAGAAATTACAAATTAAATCATTATGAAAAGTGTTTTCAAAAACATATGAGTCGACAACTCTTCGTAGGCCATAGTAATGTGCAACTTCGATACTTTTTTTCTAATTATAACTCTGATCATATACCAATCTATGTCTCAGTTCATTTTTAATCTTTATTAAAAATATGTAAATAATGTATTATGTGATTCAATTAATTAATATCATTAGTTTGTATCTCTGTCGTTGTTAACTTTGTTAGTCCCATAGTGATTAGTTTCTAAACCCCATTAGTTATATATAATCTTGATAATATAATATTATGATATTTACCATTAAACTGCTAATTAAATCTTAAATGAATAAATCTCATGGTAAGCAAAGATGGATAGTGGCTAGCAGTGGAATTCAGGATGCGCGTTTCGTCCTATTTGGGGCTCGTCCTGGATTCCACTGCTAGCCACTATCCATCTTTGATTACAAGACTTGTAAATTAAGGCTATATCGAGGCAATACGCACAGTATGCACATAAGCCAATTAGAGACTGACCAGTTGCAGTCCTAAACATTAATGGGAAGATTCAAACAAACAATACTAATTGAATTTAAATCTCATAGTGTTTAAATTAAATAAGGACACAAGACTAATCCAATCCAATGAACAAAATACATCTCAAATAGATAGAGCATTGGGTAGATTGTAATAAAATAATCATATATTTGTGATATCCCATTGAGTATAAATAAGAATTTTTTACATTTCACAACTTAATTTAAGTCACTTCTTTAGAAAGAAGAAATTGTAATTTCTGCTCATTAGGACACCACAAATATGTCATTATTTTATTACTGAAAGAAAACATCTGGTGAATAAATAAGATGAAATATGCATTATGTTTATGTGTTCTGATCTACTACTACTGTTATAAAGCTATTCACACTAAATACCGTAACTCTAGTGAAAGCGATTTTTTACACCCACCGGAAAATACAAATTTCTTGTAGTAGTGTCCTTATGTTCTCTACGATAAATGGTGTTGCATCACTTTACTACAAACTTAAAAATTTATGTGGAGTTTTGTCCTCTGAGCTGGATGGTTTAGTCGTAGAGCTTTCATTGTTCTTCTGAACAACATCAGTACAAAATCCAGTTAGAAGTTTATGCTGATGATGTTGTTCAGAAGAGCAATGAAAACTTCACGACCAAACCATCCAGCTCAGAGAACAGAAATTCACCTAAATCATCCACTTGAGCTACAAATTCCAGTGAATCACCGTCTTAATGACAAGTATTCTGCAGATATTATGTATCATAACAAACAGAATAATTTATGTTAAAACTCAACTTATTTTGCAACTTCTTAAAATGAACTGGTTAAGATGTTATTTATTTCTATATCTTTTTCAATTGTTTGTATTGTAACACAAGAGATTATAATTTACTTGAGAAAAGAAAGTTACTAATACACTGTGTAATGTCTCACCGTAAGCATAGTTGTTGAATATTAGAAATACTTTAGAAAGTAGTTTAACTATGGGAATCATATCATAGAGTAACATGTATGTCTTGTCCGAATTAGTTAAATACTGAAATTACTTAACAATAAATCACATACCTAACAACCACAAAGGATTCCTTGTTTGTAATGACAATTAAACAGATAATTCTTTGTAATTAAATATAATCTGAGTTGTCTATTTTTAGTTTTTCCGGTATTTGTGTATGGAATTTATCATTAGTCGTTTAGATTTTTTTATTTTTTCATTCATTAAAAAGTTAACATGGAATAGTCATTCTGCATTAATCTTACAAATTTGTTTTGAGCTTCAAGATGAATCTGTTAAGATAGTTGTAAATCGTCTTTTTTTGTCAGTTGTGTATGTTTGTGTTCTGTATATTATGATATTATTATATCTCGATACTTGACCAATGGTAAACAAGTATTTAATATGGGAAATTCTTTTTATATTCGACTAAGCTTATATAAAAAATTATGTGAGTGGTAATATGAGTTTGTAATTCCCCATTCTTGATATTCAAAACAGAAATTGATCAGTCTCTCATCATCGATATAGCGTTTATTCACAAGTTTTTAGTATCTTCGTTGTTTTGCTAGCGGTGGGATATAGAACAGAAAGGATCAATTAACTGTCATTCTAAATGTCAACAACCGTAAAGTAAATACATTTACTGATATCTTATTTGCCCTTGAACAACCTAGTGAATAGCTGAACTCACCTTAGTGGATTACGCGTTAATGTTTGAGACGAAAAGTATTAATTTTGAGTTACAGTGTGGGCATCAACACCGGTGCAGTCAGATTCAGTTGATGAAATTAGCAACTCAGACTTCACTGCTAGCTCCGAACTAAATATACTATGAATTGTATAAATATATTATATAAACTGTGTAAACATAATTGCTTCAAGCCATGTGACTTTGTATTTTTTGAAAGATATATTCACGAATCAATGTCATCAAAAAAAAATTATTTATTTATTTGAACATATAAATATTGGTACAAGGAGGCACCGAATAGATATGTGCCACATAAATCATTTGATTTGTGTAAGGGATGGGATACTGTCCAGATGCCCAAAATGAAACAGGTGGTTTTCTTAGGAGGCCACACCCTGAGCCTTTGACCTAAAGGTCTAATCCACAAGGTAGTGGAGCAACGTAAGGAGATGCAATCACATGGTAACTGTGACCGACGATGGTTTCATACGCCTTTTGTTTCCTTAAGATCCTGGAGCCCATGTACACCATTGGTATGGAATCAGGGTTTTCTAACTCTCCTAGGTGAACCCTGCGTGTCCACCAACCCGGTTAAAGCACCGAACATTCGCTTTTCGTCCTCTCAATTTTATAAACAACATTCGCGCCACGAGAAGGCAGTGAGTAGGACTTCCCTAGCAGTGGTTGTATGCACGTGTCCCTATGAGAGCATTTCGAGAGGAGGGGGCGGACTCATTCCACCCTTCGGCCGTACGAAGGCGCTTGGGGGCATCTAAAGAACTATTAACAATCCTATGTTCTATATTGTACTTCCTGATTATTAAAAGTTAAGGAGGTTTACTTAGCTTTTATATTCTAGGCCGAACTTCCTTACCAGTATAGACACACTACACCACATGGTATCGGATGCGGAACAATCGTGTTTCACAATGATTTTCATAATAATACGCAAAAGTTTATTGATTGAAATGAAATGTTTATCGGAAAACTATTCATTAATCAGAAGTGGATTTGTCCTTATGGATAGATGTTTACATTCGACTAACTTTTTTAATTGTGAATAACTTATACCTTTCTGCACCTAATGACATATCTATGTATGATTGGATATTTCCAATTTTTCCAAGTTTAAAATATATCTTTTTTATTAAGTGAAAGACTTTGTATGAACTCTTCGTTTTTACCTCAACACACCTCATTTTATCTACTAGACAGCCGTATCGTTTGTGATATGTTCTAGACAATATTATATACATACGTGGCGATTTTGTTGCACTCCCAAATATTTCCCATCCCATTCATATATTGCAGTTAATATCTTAGTTACAAACCCAACAGCTTCGATTTCAGCACCGGATGACGTACATTCAAATCTCCTCGGAGAGGGAATACTCATTCTCGACTTACGAGTGTGAATTAGCTCAAAACTTTTTTTATAAGACTTCATACAATCTACCTCACATAATTTAATATCAACACGGTGACAACCTTGAAGTTGTATCGTTTAGTTTAACGCTCACAATGGTAGTGTTATTAGAAGGAGAAGTGATCAGCTCTAAGGACTATACATTCTGACATTATTTAGTGCACGCTGACAGACCACCATTTCACTGTCACGTTGTATTTGATTTTTTTAATCCGTTCATTTTAATTCTTTTCATACTTCCTTTTAAAAAACTCTTTTACGTTAATCTTCAGCACAATGCAGTCTCGCCCACTCTTTGATGGAGCGTTTCAGTGCCTATTACCAACGAATGTAGTTGATGCCAGGTGAGACAAATTATAGATTTTTCTCTACTTAACGAATTGTACCGAAAAGTACTTGAAATGTATGCCAGTTAAATACGTCAGGTAGTACTCATCGAAATATTGAAGTTCAATTGTAAAACGTTTACTTTATGTTATAGATTGAAAGAGCCATAAAAATAATCAACTTCTGTATGAAGAAAGATATAATAATTCTATCCTGAATGGCAATTAAACCACCTAGCTTAGGGAACAAGTCATTGCCAGTAGTTAAGTTGCATTCAAACTTCAACTTTATTAGTATCTATTGAGAGAAATAATTATTATGCACTCTGAACATCAAACATTCTAACGATACGTCATTCAGCAGTATAATCATTTTGCAGTTTTCAATAAATTTCTGTAAATAAATGAATACAAAATAACTACTGAACTCTTCATTGATATTATCATCGAAATTTTTTTATTTCTGGAGCACAATTTTTACAATGCTCTGTGCCCATACTAACAATCTGATAAAATATTTAACTGATTAGAATAGGTTAAACAGTCATTTTCATTTTTTCCATCATACTTAGCCTGAAACGAATATTTACCTATACAGTAACTGTTAATGTAGAATATAATTTGTGTAACACGGCAAAAATGTGTGAATTAGAACATTTGAAAAACCAGAAATTGCTTGATAACTTCTCTATGAATTCACAGCTTTCAGTTATTGTGATTATTAGACTAGGAATATTGAAATTCAGAGTTGCACTTCTGGTTTGTTAGGAAGGTAAACTTAAGAAATCTTGAATTTGATTTTTTTTGAATAAGATGATCATATTTTTGATCTACTTAATTGGATAGATGATAAGTCTAGTGAAAAACCGTATGGATATTAAAATAAGTTATTTGGAAATCTACATGAACGAACAAACTATCCCAGTGGCATTATATATATATTTTTTCATTTGATTAATTAACCAATTAAATATTAAAGTTCACCTTTGTTCTACTTTAACATTAGTTTACTTCTAAGTATTTTCCATACTAAATTGGTATTAGATATAGGAACATTAAAAAAAAAACACATTGGATAACTAGCTTGTTACTTCTATTTCGGGGGTCCTTACAAAGATGTATACCTTTGACCCCCTCCATAGGAAGTTTGACTCAAAACCTTCAAGTTTCATGAACAGCACTATAAATTTAGATCATTTGAAATTAAGTCCTGTGATCCATATCCTAATAATCATCCTTTGTCTTTTGAAACGTTTTATTAAGCTTCTAGGTCTTCATTTCAAATCTTACTAGATACACTTTTCGAAAAAAACTGTTTATAACTGATTCTTAATTCATACTATCTTTTTTTAATTGAACTATTAATTACCTGCAATTGTAAGTGATCTACGTCAAATTCCTGATAACCAAGAAGTATTTGTTCATCCGTCAACTTCTCAAAGTGTCACTATAGATATCTTGGAATATGTGGACGCTAATAATCATGAAGATGCAGCAAGGTAAAATCGCATTTTCTATTGAATATTATCCAGTTTTCGGTTTTAAGTGAAAACATGCGAAACACGTACACACTTTCTTAGCATAACTTATGGAGTCTATTCGCCATTTACGCGATTGAGTTGTTGTCTGTGCTTACCATATCCAGGCATGCTGTATTAGCTAGGAATGTCGGTTTCCTTAATGTTCTGCTATGAAAGATTCCTCGGGAGAGAAGGTCAAAGCAAAACACTGACGACTGTATTATGAATGTCACCAATCTTTTTGTAATAAGAGTTGACGTTAGTTTTGAAGTTTTGTTAGGTAATTCAGTTCTATATACTTTTACTGCTACCTGACATTATTGTAATCCCTCACTAAGAATAACTTATATTAAATTACAGGCTAAGGTTAACTGTAGAATCTATACTTTTAAACATAGAGTTCATGTATAACTAACTACAAATATGTCTTCTACTTTTTTTCATATACCATATTCAAACATGTCAATTGATCTGTATTGCCTATAAGTAGCTATTATTAATGTTAACTTCACATTTTTCCATGAAGTTTGTCCATTGGTGATTTAAAAACTTACTACCATGTTACTAATAGTTGTAAATATTATTATTTCCTTCCCCCAAATGCCCTGGTATGGCCGAGAGTGGGGAGAGCCCACTCTCCCTCTCGAAATGCTCTCACATGGCCAGCGAATATATAGCCTCTGCCAGGAAAGTCCTACTCACTGCCTTCTCGTGGCGGGGGTGTTGTTTACGAAAGTGAGAGGACGAAAAGCGAATGTCCGGCGCTTTAACCGGGTTGGTGGACACGGAGGGTCCACCTAGGGGAGTTGGAAAACCCTGATTCCAAACCAATGGTGCACATGGGCTCCAGTATCCTGAAGGAACGAATGGCGAATGAACCTGCTGCTGGTCAACGGCTATCATGGGACTGCATCTCTTCACGATGCTCCACTGCCTTGTGGATCAGACCTTTCGTTTAAAGGCTCGGGGTGTGGCCCCCTAAGAAAACCACCTGCTTCAGTTCGGGCACCTGGGCAGTATCACAGCCCTCAAGCAAATCGGATGAGATTTGTATGGCGCATATGTATCTGGTGCTTTCTTGTACCAATATTTATGTGTTTAAATAAATAAAATAAATAAATAAATTATTTCCTTCACTGATGAAAATTTAGCGTAAATACATTTACTGAATGTTTCACCTTTCACATTATCACGTAATTTATGGATACCAAAAGCGTAGATAGCTTTATTAAACTAGTAAATAGTAATTATCAGTTGCCTGCGGTATATGAAGAGGTACTTTCATTCTTTTGTAAAAGTGCCAATTTCTTTCATTTTCGAAAATTTAATTGTTATCGGTTCCTTTTGTGTAAGTGTAAAGACCAACATTTCAATGGATTTCACGCTGTAAACTATATGTCTTCACTTCGAATTTTGAATGTATTATTTATGTGCTTTGCTGAAAAGAAAAATATCGTGTTCTATTTGACGTTAGTAAACTTTATTAGTATAACCTACATTCAATCATTCTGTACTATAATGTATTATATATGGATTAAGTGTCATATTTTATTTATGAAATCCATAATTTACTCGTATTTTACTATGACACCGAAAAGCGCTTTTGCTAATGATACCTTTTACTGTACATTCTATTATACCCTGGAGTGTATATTTAACATTGTTCCTAATTGTAATAATACCGATTACATCTGGATTGAATGTTCATCTACGTGGTAGAGTATCTTGATTTGACTTATCTAATTACTAATTGTTCATTTTGATTAGTAGTCCTTGGTTTTATATTCTGAATATCCTCTTGGAGGTAATTCCTGTCACAATCAAATCTACATGTACTTAAATTCTGATGACGTATTTATGTCTGAAAATCAATGAATAGCTGTTTCGTACCGCTTCAAAATTCACTAGTAATCCTATGGTTATCATTTTCTAATATCATTCAACTTCTGATATAACAAGGCTATTATCTTATGTCTTGATTTATAATTCGCTTCACTCTTTACTTGCTTGTTTCTATAGGTTAGATCCTCGTCTGAACTCTCGAAGAGTTATTCTAAAAAAATTACCATTGAACAGCTGGTCACTAGTTTTTCAATTTTGATTATTTTAGTGACAATTTCTTTAACCACAGATTAGTATAAACTTGTGAATCATTAAAAAGTCATAAGCATTGTACAATCAGACATAAGATTCAACGCAGTAACTTTATATCTCAGAAGAAACACTATGTCATCCATATACCGGTTATTTAATGCAGAATGGAAAAAAATGTTGTAATATTTTCTATTTTCTACATTAAAATATTCAGCAACTTTTTTCTTGAATTTTATAACCATCCTTTTTTCTGACTGATTAATAATACCTTTCCTTTTTGATATCTACCATCATCAGAATGCATTTCGATGAAATCAGTACATCTAATGAAGCCACAGATTCAAGCATTTCTTCTCTAAGAACTGTGTCACTACATAATCCAGATCCTTAGTAAGTTTTCTAAAATATACATACTATGCTTTCATCAATTTTTTTTAAATTAACCATGAAGATGTGCTTCTAGCTTAATAAAAGTTTTGAGAATATAGTCAGCAGGAATATTGTAAATCCAGTTTGCATGTTTATAAACATTCACTAACATACTTGAAACCATTAATGACAAACGAATTCAATTTAAAGGTATTTATTATCAATAACTAACTTCAGCTAGATACCTATGTAAAAAACTATCCGTCACTAGACATTTGTTACTTCTTCGATTGAAGCAAGTACACTGTGTTCAAATATTATGACTCCTTGAGATATTGAGTTCAGGATTTTTAGACTTTACACGATGCTTTTAGACCTATGATTCACACTATAAATACTTGTCAATTAACAATGAAGATGGAGGTTTTGGCTAAACACTCTTGAGGGGTCCATATATCATGAGTATTTACTTGTGATTCATTAGGATTATTAAATTGAACAGAATAACTCATTTTTCCCGCTGTTATTCATATCTACTCAGAAATTTCAGTACACCGGGAAGAAAAACCTATGTCAGTTATATATTATTGCCTGCCAATGAATAAGTTAATCATGGTATTGATGATAATTCCCTCTCTATAAAGAGTAAAGCAAAATAAAGTTTCCTTAACTCTATTCATAACTACTAAACTAACAAATGATTAAAATGTGACATGTAAACCATGAGATGTCGACTTAGTAGCCTAAAGTTTAATCACTCACCGCGATGCCTGAAGTTCTTGGGTTATATCTCCAGTGAGACCATAGATGCGCACTTTTAAAAGGTCCTACACTGGGAAGAAACAGGTGTCTTCTGCTTCCTGACTTCCAATAGTTGTTTATTTAAGATCAATCCGTGAAGTAAGTTGTAATTAACTAGTAAGTGCTGTCGTGAACAAAAGTGTATATCACATTGTAAGCAAATCTTAAAACATATAACATCAATGATTCCTAAATAACAATTAACACAATATCCCAGGTTCAAGCAATTAGAAACCTAGTCATGTTTTGATTATGAAAACAACGAAATAATTAACTCAACCCTCTCTAAAACTCAAGCGTGAACTCGGGTTAATGACATCGTGATCATCTACCGCTAGCATTTTGTGTGCAAAACTGCTCCTTTTTTAGCATCTATCTAGACTCTGATCATGGTTTGTTTTGTGCCAAGCTTGCCTTGTGTTTTGTTGGCCAGCAAACGGATTGATATGTGCAAATTACATGTAGCTTGTGTTGCAACAAAATATCTCTGTGTTCGATTATCGTTGTCTCCGATGGATTTGACATTCAGTAGCAAGATTACGTTATTAATTCTGAGGTCCATATACAGTAAACATGAATCAGTTGGTGTCAGCATCGTGAAACACCGACTTCATTAATCTGAAAATGTTTCAAACATTATCCTAGCGGCTTCAAAATCGTGCATTAGTTATCAACACTAGTGCCGGTTATAAAAGCAGAGAGGTGGTCAGTACATGACGTGGCACCGTAGGACGAAAGAAAACTTCAGAGGACTAGTATCTAGTGACTCTCCATGACTTTTTCGTTTTGATCCTAGATGTGTTGTAACTCATTGGCTTGAGATCATATCGAAAATGACTCAGAATGGCAGCCAATTGTGATCCTGATGTAGTTTCCTATTTCATTTTTTCTTATAAAAATAAGAACTCCTTCCCCTCCTATCACAATCTATTCTCTTTCACTTATTTTCTACTAGTTTTTTTTGGTTTTTGATCACATTCCGTCTCTGGACTCTTATCTCTTCTCAATCTCTTTTCTTATTTGTATGGAGCATATTTATTTTAGTGCCCACTCATACCAATATTGGTATGTTTAAATAAATAAAGTTTAGTTAAGGCATTCTCGAAATATATAAGGTGTATTTTATAATGTGCCATGTGATAATCTAGTGAATGAGAACACCTGTGGGGACAACCAATTGTATTTGAATATAACAGTACAGAATATCTTGATAAAATCTGAGGACCATACGGTAACACTTCATTTGCAAAATATCCATCAATTATCTCAGACTTTATTGTTCCTTCGTTTCTATACCAATCATCCTCTGTTCTCGTTCTCTTCTCTTCGATTTTCTCAACCTTCAACCTCCAGGCATTCCACTTTTGATTAGTGATACATGTGGCTTATATTCTGAAATATCAGTAGCACACACCACAATAATAAAGTAGCATTAAAAATAGAAACTTTCCATATTTAAATGTTTGTTGATTAGACTTCTGTTATTTTTCTTTAAATAAAATATATTAGACATGATCATTTAACCTACACAAATTAATTTCTCAGTTTACTATACTTGAGCATGCACAAAATTCAATAATTCATACAAGAGTTGCTTTTTTGAAGAAAAAAAATCAATAAACTTGTTGTATTTCAGAACTGCAGAAAAAATCTATTTATTTATACGGATTAGTAGGGATTTCATACTCTATCACTCGCTCCCTCTGTCTATCTCCCAACAACTAGATTATGTTAGTCAGCACAAATAATCAAAGATGTCTTTTTAAAGATATGTAGATTGCAGTCTCATATTTATTAAATAACCAATATCAAATTAATTATATTAGCTTTTCTTCTAAAGATAGGGGTTAACATGACAAATAATAAAAGTGGATTCGATTATTCTAATTGGTTAATTCTTATATTTTGAGGGCTCTCTTTTTTAAACAAACAGTTGCTTTTAAAACTTTTTACTTAACATTTGTTTTGCTCCATAATTTATACTTTCTCTCTCTTTTAAATGTAACAGTCGCCTGCATGTATAACACCAGCACAAATCTCGTATATATTTTCAGGTAATTGAGCCAGTGCCAACTTGGTACTCAATATGTGTTGTCGTTATTTCGAGATACAACTAAGCCTCATTATCAAGAGCTGTACTTTTCTTGAACTTGTCTTACACAACATAAATGAAAATCCACTGTATTTGGAAAGATCTATATATTTGCTTATATTGCCAATCAATGGTTTCACATCTTTGTCTAAATTCCTTGTTCTGTAAACGGATTTTAAAAAATCTATAAAACTACCTTGGAGATTTTTCTGTGCAACATCAGTTGCACATATGGATTGTGGCTAGCATTAAAATCCAGTACACGCGCTCTACCCTGTTTTTGATTCGTCAGGTGGATGTCCCTTCATCTTAATGTTGATTTTCACACTGACTCAAGCCAAGTGCTGTTCATTACGAATCCCAACGCGTTATCTACTGAATTCAGACTATCACCAGCTTGTTCAATGGGTCCAAAACCTAACTAACACTGTGGACGTATTACCTATTCGTTTTATATATATATATCTCTCTTGGTAAACCTTTCCATATGATCAATTTTATGTTCTCAATTACTCTGTAGTTGTTCTTCTGTCGTTTTATTATCTGGAAAGCAAAATGTTTCCAAGTTTAATCAATCCAATGAAGATGTTGTGTTTATTTATATGGCTTTGTATAGATATACAGAATTTCAAGCGGATGTATTAGTTGTTGTCAATGATCCTCATGGTGAAGATGGGTATGTCATAAAGCAAAATAATTCTCTTGTTATAAGTAGTACGTATTACGCACCTACAAAATTTAAATAGGTTTATTATTGCATTTCTCGTTTTATTATGAAACTTATTTCCACTGTTACGTAACATCGTCAACACTTTAGAATAATCTGTTACTATAAACCAGTTTGCTAATACTCAAAATCGAACTTCGTCGATGTTTAACAATTGTGAATCTGCTTGATCAATGCTTGGTGATGCAGTGGCTGAGTGTAGTCAATGAGTTCAAAAGTTAGAATATGACTATATCTGCCTCAGTTTTGGGAAACGGCTATTATCAGTAAACCTCAAATCTTTCAAGTGTGGTTTGAATTCAAGTACATAATTTTGTACTCAGTGAACGAGTTGATCCATTTCTTTAGATCGAATTCTGAGGAAATTTACTCTGATTTTGTTCAGAAAAGTAATGTTTTTTAAGCTACGATTGTGAATTTAGAGAAAATAGATTGTTAATTGTTTACCACATTTGTGTATTGCAAAATGGTGACCGAGAAAGCCTTGAGTTAATTAGTAGCAAGCAATAGTTATGCACATTGTTTATCGAAACTGCTGTTTACTACTTAGTGTTTTCCTCAACTTATTCCATATATCTTCAATATCCAGTAAAATGTCCAAGTATGAACGTTGTACTAAATACAAAACATCTTCACACAAATTCTGTACATTGAGATCACTGACATTTGTGCAGACGCTGACAATAGCGGTAGTAATACTATGAATGAATAGGTCACTACTCTATCTTTTGTTAAACAACATTTCTGACTAACTTTTTCAGTTGCTGTTTAGTGTTGTCGTAAAATACTCTTAATTTAATTATTAACAACGCCTACACCAGTTAAATAAATATCATCTTTTGCAAATGCTTTGAGGAAACTTAAAAATATTCAACTCAGTAACATAGGTTTCAATAATATCGACCAAAAAAACCAGTATCATTTTCACAAAAGTTGATTGATATTAATTCAGTCTCTGAAAATCGAACTAGAACCATAATGACGGTCTGTTTGAATATATAGGCTACCTTTTCCTGCCATCGAGATATTTCAACAGGTTATCTGTTTTTTTGTTTGTTTCAACATATTGTTATGTCTATTAATCGCATGACCTATTCAGACGCATTTATGAAAAGTTTATGACCTTTCTTTGTATAAGTTTAAAAAAAGTACAATCAAAGACTTCGTGGTGGCTGGCAATATGCATTAAAAAGAATGAATATCATTCAGATGTCGATTCGTGAATTGCTAGCATCTAACCGGCGATCACACAATATTTATCGTCTGGATCGATGAAGAAATAAGAAAACGGAACTTCTTGAAAAACTTCGTGCTGAAAATTCCATATTTTCCCGGAAATATAATATTGAATAAAACCAATAATAATAATAATCTACAGACTATATTAACGAACTAGAAAAAAATGCCGTCTTTAGTTGTTTGATAGGTTAATTAATTGATATATTATTTCTAATTGATTTCGTCTGTAGTATTTAATGCTTTACTGTTATTAAATACTAATGATAGTGTCTTTTGCTCCTTTTTTTTACTTTCGGTAGTATCATTCATTCACCTTCAGGTTACAATCAAGTTCATTTCACGTTCCAAAATGATAACAATAATAATAATAGCTATTCCACAGATTTAACATGGTCACAAGATACAATAAACACAATGCTACTTTCATTACGTTTAATGAATTCAAATATTTTTGTATCATAACATTTGGTAATTGTTTGTATAAAATGTTGGTATGTGGTGTTTTTATATTCATAAATATATATAGATATATGTTTGAATAAATATTCTATTTTATATCTTTATACAGTTTTATAGTACCTTTAAAAAAGTCCTTAACTCATAGACTTTGTTCATTTGTCTTGTAGTGAATTTCTTTTGGATCCAGTACACTTTTGTAATAAAAATTTGTGTTTGTAATTCAAACAACAGGTACATATGCACAATGAAATGCTAAATAAACATAGATTCCATTAAACTAAGCTTAACCTATGATCATAAAAAGACTATTAAGACCTTTGGGAATAGGTGCATCTCACAAAATTTTTACTTTCAACATTATACAAGCCAAAGGATACAACAGCAAACGAACATTATCTACAAGTCAAATAGCTGTAACTGAGAAAAGCGTTACATATCATAAAGTACTCACCATATCCTCCCGTATATATGTAAACATTAGGTTAAACATCGAGATATAGCCTCGCCTATAGCAATACATATGCACAATTGTGGAGATAAGTTGGACTGAGAAAATGCCGAAATATTTAACAGATGGAACATAAAAATAACTGATACTTTAATCGACCATCTATCAATGGGTGATATTGAAATCGGACCGATCAATCATTCACGAAGGAAATAGATAACCGTCAATGTCAGAAAAAGAGACAAACGTGCAAACAACGGTCACACATTTATTGACAACAACTAATCAAATCCTTAGTCAACAAAATGAGCTGTTAGTCAGTTGTTTGAAAATTCTAATGCTATATTTTTTCGAGTGTGCTGATTATTTTGTCTAAAAAGATCATGAAACCACGAATAAATCATCCAGTTCAGAGAATATATTATCTCTAAAATTTCCATCCTAAGCTATCAGTATTCCTCACCATCTGAACGAAGATTTATGTAATTAATCTTGACTCCAAACTCAAATTATAAAACCTCTACTGATAATTCAAAACAATCGTTATCATTGGGAATCTTGAACTTGATAATTATCACACAATATTCTGATTATTTCACTTATCGTCTATAAAGTCTTTAATGTTCAAATATGAAAGCAATTAGCGACAGATAACAGATTACAGGTACACCTTGCTGACGAGTGCCAAGTAGCACGAAACCCGGGTCCAGGGTTTCCTGTTGACCACCTCCAACCACCATCTTACCTCAGTATATATAGTGCAAGCAGTGTCGAGCCACCTAGACTGGTGGCCACATTGCAACTTGATCGATAGCATTCGATCAGCACTAGTAAGGACTTGACACGCATGACATTGATCACCACCCAGTGATCAATCAATTGTGATTACATCTCAGTCCTACAGGAGGTTGGTCGCGGCCCGAATAGCTCAGTGGTAACGTCTCTGACTGTGAAGCTGAGTGACACGGGATCGAATCCGCCAGGGAGCATCAGTTCCCTCAAGATTACAGGTACACCTTGCTGACGAGTGCCAAGTAGCACGAAACCTGGGTCCAGGGTTTCCTGTTGACCACCTCCAACCACCATCTTACGACTGATAACAAACTCTCCAGTTTTTTAATCGGTTGACTTGAAAAAGAAATGATTTTACAGTTCTACCTATCTAAACGTGCTCCTCATTAGCCATTGATGTTCTTAATGACTGTTAAGTAAATTTAAACTCAAAGGAATTTTGTACTGTAAAACGTTTTACGAAATTTCTCATCTTACTTGACAGATTTCTTATGTTTTTGATTTAACTGAAAACAGATTTAAATATCGAAATATAACCCTGAAGTGTATTGAATCTTAAATGAGAGCCATGAAATAACATAGAATCGCCATATATATATATATATATATATATATATATATATATAACATGTGACAAATTTTATACTCTACTAGAATGTGTTTCCTTATTTATCGACTGATAATATCTAACTAAACACAAACGAGTTATATGTTTTTAAGAAAAAATTAACTAATGTGATGTTCCGTGTAAATAAAAAGTTACTACAGGATAAATCACAATTGAATGGATCAGTCTTTGATTTATTGACTACTCATACTAAACGATAAGCCAACCAAAATTCTGTACAACCAATAAGAATAATTCAATTTTAATTATTCAACTCCACTTCAGTCTTGAAAGTTTTCTATCAGTTTCGATACAAAAACTGCTTAATCATTCATCACATATTGAAAGCTTGAATCTCAGTCTCATTGTATCTTGTTTCTTTGAAAGATAGACTAAAAAGAAAATATGCCAAGAACTCTGGTGTTTCCATTGAAGTGGCGGGGGTGTGTTTACGAAATTGAGAGGACGAAAAGCGAATGTCCGGCGCTCTAACCGGGCCGGTGGACACGGAAAGTTTACCTAGGGGAGTTGGAAAATCCTGATTCCAAACCAATGGTGCACATAGGCTCCAGTATCCTGAGGGAACAAATGGCGTATGAATCAATTGTTGATCACCGGCTATCATGGGACTGCATCTCTTCACGATGCTCCACTGCCTTGTGGATCAGACCCTTAGGTCGAGGGCTCCGGTTGTGGCCCCCTAAGAAAACCACCTGTTTTGGTTTAGGCACCTGGGCAGTATCACAGTCCTCACACAAATCAAATGAGTTTTGTGCGGCGCATATATATTTCGTGCCCTCTTGTACCAATATTTATGTGTTCAAATAAATAAAATAAAAATTTAGTGTTTACCATGGACTGGCATCAGCCAGAAAACCATTGAAAATAATTGAAATCATGAGTCAATTGAAGCTAGACCACCATGGAAGCACTGAACGGCCGTCTCGTTCTATTGTGGGACTCCTCAGCAGTGCGCGCCAGAGCGCTTAACCACTAGACTACTGAGCCGGCATCCGAAGGTGTTAATGTCCAACTTCGACCTGGTATGTCCTGAGTTCGAATCTCGCGAGGTGGGATCGTGGTGCGCACTACTGAGGAGTCCCAAGATAGGACGAAACGGCCGTCCAGTGTTTCCATGGTGGTCTAGCTTCAATTGACTTATAATTTCAACTATGAAAATACTGAAATCTCCACAAAACCCCTTCTCATTGAAAATAAGTTGGTACTAGAGTAATTGTACGATCGTGCTATTCGAATAGAATAAAGTTAGAAACGTGAAACAACATGCATAAGCTCGTTAGTACAAAGGTAATGTTCATACTAATAGGACTGAAAATTCTGCGTTTGATCTCTAGTGCTATTGTTGGTGTATACTACCAAGGAGTCGGAACTAAGACGAAACAGGTGCCAAGTGATTTCTACTTTTAAGTGAATGGAAACTTTATTAAAAGTTACATAGCAGTAAAAGTTGCGTGCTAACACAAAGACACAAGCGGTGTCACAACTTCCTTTATTTTTTTCAATAGGTAGATTTGTAATATCTCATTAAAATCATCTGATCACAAATAACGTGACCAAATCAACTGTATACTTATTTATTTAGAAAAACAACTAACTACGGTAACAGAGATGAACCGTATTTTATGTTGAATTGATTTCTGACTAAATTGTTTTGGAGATATGGGGGTTGTACAGACTGAAAATAAGCAGGTATTTTATTTTGATGGGGTACACTGATATAACTTACTATGAAGTATGGCAATCATCCTTGTTAATTTCAAATAAACCAGTACTCCTGTAATGTCAGAGAATTATGTAGTTGTTGTCGATCAGATATCCAGGTTCTGTTCAAGTTAATTTACAGAAAATTAACTATTTACTTTAACAAGTACTGAACTCCTTAAATAATGAGTCATAATATAGTGTTTTATCATTGATTAATTTGCTATAACAGCTGGTCATGTATCAGCTCATTTCAATAACATACTGAAAGACATGGATAAAAAGCGCATGGGGATTTTTAGCTAGAACAAGTAATTAAACCATAAGGAGACAGATAAAACAAGAGGATGAACTAAGATCAAACTATCGTTCAGCAGCCTTGAAACTTAATAGTTATCTACTAGGTCATCAACTTGGGTCGTCTTGAACTTACCAAGATCTATGAAATCAGATATTTATTTCTAGATAATTGTAACCTTCACAGTCTGATGCAGGAACTTACATGTTATTGTCGATTGGTATATACATTTGTCGTAAAAACATAAGAGGTCACGGACCTTCCAGAATATATCCCTTTTCGACATCTGTTATGTTTGTGTAATCCAAGTATTTGTTTGTTCATCTAATTTATCAATGTGATTTTCAACTCTTTGACTACAACAATGTGACTTGCTTCGATTATGTTACAACCAACAGAAATGAGCTTCTCAGACTATATTATCACCCTCACTTTTAACCTTGGTAGCTTAATTATGTGCCGTATGATAAGTTATAATACGCCTTAGTTCAATATTTTGATGGCAGTTAATCATGGCCGGTAAGAGTAGAGGATATTCGTAGGCTGCTAGTATTCGATCATAGGTGTCTTTGAAACATTGCTCGTATATCCTGGGATCACCGAGTAAGTAATGCAGTTGTTAGGAAACGGGTACTAGGTAAGGATGGCAAATCGATTGATGAAGTAGTGAAGCTTCGTCAGATGAGATGGATGGGACACGTGTTACGTATGCTCAACCACCGACTGCCCCAACGTGCGATGTTTTATGATGTATACGTAGGTTGGAAGAAAGCTAGGGGCGGCCAGACCAAAACGTGGCACAAATCCATGAAGTTACTGACAAGTGGACTGAGCGATGTTGGTAGGTGTAGACTACTTGGTTGGGACCCGCGACATGATAACAACCGATGGTTAGAGACCTTGAATGACATGACTCAAAATCGTTTACAGTGGCGAAGGTGCGTCCACTCTTTGTGTTCTCCCAAATTCTAATCTTCTGAATTCTTTATGTCCCTGTCTTTTTTTCTTTCCAAATTTATTTCACTGGATTATACTCCTTGAATAACATCTTCAAACCCTAATCTTTCGGATTACTGCTTATAATTTTACTAATTCTACCACTATAGGATTTGAATCGACAACTGCATCTCTGTGCTAATGTGGTATAGCAACTCGAACTGATGTACGAAGATGTACGTTGTGACTGACTCAATATTTTGAACACAAATTGCATTTTTAATTGCTTAATATAAAACATCGCATAATCAGTCAGTTGTTTAGTGTTTTCATCATTCGGTTGAATCCAGTTTTGTAGTCAAATTATTAGTTCAGCCACTTCTATCCATACCACTAATTTCATCGGTATACAACTCTGACCATTATAAGTTCCCGGCTGTAATTTCATCCTTTTCACCTCACAAGGATCATATAATCTCTGTTTTGACTAGCTTTTAAAGAAGTTGCTCGTTATTGTAGTCGTTAATTCTGTACGGGAAAGTATTGTTGCAGTAGAATCTAATAAACTTCTGAATTAAGAATTATTCAATTCTTACCTTTACTTCATTGAAATCATAAACGGACCAATGTTAGGTCATCACTGAAAACCTGGAAGCACTGGACAGCCGCTTACATTGATTTTTGTCATCAGTACGTTTTTTTATAGGAACTTATTTTATATCAACACACTATCTGATATTCAGTAAAATTTTATATAGTGTTTGAAACTCAGTTCCCTTTCCTCAAAGTTATTTTATTCAGTATTAATTCTTTCACAAGAAAAATTATTTCACAGACGTTGATCTGACAACTTAACCTATTGATGATGTAGAGAAGCAGTGAGAACTTTGAAGTCTTTCTAAAACATATTACTAACAATCGGAACATTTAAATTATTCAGAATAAAAAATTTTCTTTACGCTATTCAGTATCTAGTCAACTAAATAAATATATCAATTAGTTAGTGATGGGAATAATAACCAGAATAGATTTTGTCCATTTTAAATGTTTAATATTTTAAAAATATTACCAGAAACTATGACAAAGGAAGAAATCTATTGGTATCATTTCCATATGATTTTTACTTTCATGTTCCAGAGTAAAACGTCTGAGACTACTCATCTCTTGTCCTAATAATAGCAATAAATTTTAAACAACTAATCCGAAACATGAATACACACAGACGTCTGTAATTGAGTGGCTTAACAACTCGAGATTTAATAAGTAGTTCTTATGTTTGAAACTGGTCCAACCAACTTCGAGTTAAACATTCAGTTACTGTTTCCACAAATTGCAACTTAAAGCCTGGTAACGTGTCTTTTTCTTTAAGTCAACTACATCCAATAATTTTTCATTTACCAAGTACAGGCATCTCTGATTTTGGTTTTGAGTCACACTTTATATGAAAGCTAGTACTATAAAGCAGCTCCGTAAGTGGGTGAAGGAGAGTTCGAACTAGGGACATGTTGGTTGGAGGCCCAATGCTTTAACTACTAAGCTATCTTCAAAGTAAGCCACTTATTTAGAACTACGAGAAAGAAATGATAGCAAAAGATTATCTCATTTAAATAATTTTTTTCTAATATGGACATAAATACAATGAATGCGATAATTTGGTCTAGTTCCTTGCAAAAAAAATACAATATTAAAGTCGGTTGAAAAGAAAGTGAATAAAGACAACGTACAGTTTTTTTTTGTTTTAACTGTTCTAGTGAGCAATATAAAAACAATTAAATCTGAGTAGTTAATAATATTGTTAAAGAGTTCAATCTCAACACATCGCCGCTGAATATAAATTGTGACTAATTGTATAGTCGTTTATTAATCCAATATGCCATTTGATTGACAAAAGGAAATGATTAAAACTAATATTTGGTTACATGCACAAAGGCAAGCACAAACAAACATACATTTAATCAACATGTTTATATTTTAAAGCCATAAGTTGGTGCTAAATGGTCATTGGTACTACTTAGAGATAGTAATGAAGGATAAAGTTGTGATGTACTGCCTGACACATCTGAATTCATCATCACATTAGGTACATATGACGAGTGAGGAGCATTGGTAAAGCTTGACACCCTTATATGACCAGATGATATTTGTTCCGCTAACTTTTCACATTTAAATCTACGTTCATTACATAGTTTACGAAGAGGAATAAAATCTTTCAAAAATGCATCAACATCCATGGCTTTGTCAAGAAATCGACTAGCCAGTTCCTAGAAATTAAGAAATGAGGGAAATGACAATATACTTCAGACTGTTCCTCTGCTTGAGCGTTGGCAGTTTGTAACAAAGCAAGAATTACACTCGGAGAGTATTTTGTACCGATATTGTCTTTATTTTAGATGTCCAAGTATTGTGCAAGACTTACCAACTTCTGATTTACGTTTCATATATTCAATTTCTAATTGTTTATAATTAGAATAAGTTTCCACAAGCTCCGTTTTGATCATATTAAAAGTTGGCTCCATAGATAGATTTGCTTCAGCTTGACGTCGATTCTCATTCATGCAGGCTTCTTTGTCAGACTCGATCTTTTTAATCTAATGTTTTTCAGAAAGAAAGTTAAGTGTTTAATAGGGAACATTTCATAACACTTACATCGGGACAATTTTTAGCCAGCTTCTTTATGCCTTCATGATCAGATAATAAGGCTTCAAGTTCCGTTTTAGATAATTTTTCCAAGGAGGATAGAATTTCATCCTTACCATCCACTCCGTTATAACTTGTTGCATTCATTGTAGTTCACAATCTAAAAAACAAAGGCATTATGGGATTTATCCGAAGTGATTATTTTTTAAATAAACACATTAAAGCAGAACTTTACGCTGATACAAAGTAGTCTGAGAGTCGAACTTCAGTTTCATTGGCTTCTGGGTGACCTACAGCGTTTGTATCATCTGATCACTTATGTATTAAAAGACATTTAGTGATGTTGATTTGCCAGCTCAGTACTTTGTGCATATCTTATTTGACTGGAAAAAAACTCGTTCTGCTGGGTAGCTGTGTTCGCTCTTAATATCAGTCTTACTTCAATAATCCAGTTATAAGGATAGTTATAAGTCAAACACATTATGTCACTGAGTATCCACCGGTTAGTATTTTATCCATTACTTTAACAACTCCGAATTTGCATCATAACGTCCTAAACCCCTCTTAATAACACGCATTCTGAAAATAAATATCCATCTCTTCAAACTTTAGTACAGGACTGCAATCGGCTATCACATCTTGGTTAATATCTCTCATACATCTAATGCTGAGTGTTGACTAAAATGTAACGATATAATTTATTGATCTCTCAATTCTCAGGTAACTTATAAGTGCGGTACATTAGATTTTGTTCCTCAAAATAACAAAGACAACACCATTGAACAAGATGCAATATTTGTCAAACCTAACCAAAAGGCTCAATTCCCAAATGTGAACGATAGTTAGTCATTTCTGAATTTTGAGTTTGCATAAACTAACTCAGTAGTGGTTGACTTATTCTGAAACTAAATGATTTGGTCTAAACATAAAACACATTAACTAGCACCATGATCTTAGTTGTCTAACAATCACGTCTAATATGATAACTAAATCGAATAATTAAGATCTATTGCACATAATTTTGGAAAGTTAAAACACATCACTCATATCTGAATCTAAACAGCATATACGGATAAAGAAATGTAATATAAGTAACAAGATAAAACAGATTACACAACATTTGTACGTAAAATAAGTACTTTAGTTAATAAAAGGCAATCATATTAATAAGAATGCTTTAAAAGTGGGGCACAGATTATTCAGAAACAGCCTCGGGTTAGTACTTAACATGCGTACCTTAATACACAAACTATATACGACTGTTTTTGCTCCAGGAATCGATTAATGAAGAATTTAATTGGTTTAGGCTGTCATTGGTTATAAATATTAAATGAAAGGTGAATAGTAAACCCAATAGTCGAATGTTCTTAATTTACAATTGAATACTGTCGTTGGGTTTTTTCAAAAATTCACAACCTAAAAGTTAAATCCGTTTTAAAACAAACACCAAAAATTTATACGAATATTCATCAATATTAGGACGATTGATTTGACAAAAATTGGGCACCAAGTATAAAGAAGTCATTATATTTGAAGTAATCTCAGTGGTTAAAATTCAAATAATCCCAAAGCTTCGTCCAGAAAACCAATCTGGACTTCTTCAGGTCAATAATCAAAATCACCAAAGAAATATATAGCCTATACATATATTTCTTTGATGATCTTGATTATTACCCTGAAGAAGTCCAGACAAGTTTTCTGGACGAAACTTTGGAATTATTTAAATTTCAATAGCTGAGATCATTTCAAATATAAAGAATCAGTGAAAATCCTCAAGAAACGCATAAATTCCACAAATAAATAGCTGAGATAATAACAAGTATATCTTCTTTTATTGCTCGTTGATAGCACAAACCATAATTTTTGAAGAACAAGTCAAACATTTTTATCTAGGTGAGTAGTTAGCTTCATAATGAAAACATCGTATTTTGGTGAGCAAATATATGGATCTATTATTGATTTCACAGATTGGTTTTGATATTGATTTTTGTACTACAGTACAAAACATGTTTGCTGAAATTATATATATATATATATATATATATATATATACTAAAATCACATGTATTTCCAACTGTTAATAAATATCTATGTTCTTCTTTACATCTGACAACATACCTTTTATGAAGAGGTCAGTTTTGTTGACTTTAGTGTTTCAGTTTAACTATGTTGAGCGAAACCCATGTTAACTGATATCTAGAAACAATTTGAGTGGTCAAAAATAACTACTAGTGTGTTGTAGGTAATTATACTACCAAATTCTTGATTTATAAGCTACACACAGGTCAGTGATATTCCAGGCAGTATTGTCCTTCCATTGTAAAATAACTGGTTATAATTTAATAAACAACTAATACAGACCATGGTCATCCAGATAGTTAAACTTAGTTGACGACTAAAAATCTCTAACCACATGGGAATTATGCAATCGTATATTGTACTCGACTGTGTTAATATTCTAATATAAGTTGTTAGCTAGGATAAATGACAAAAGGATTTATGAAGTATACAGGTAAGACAGGAGATAAGCAGGTATGTATTGATGAACCCAGAACAAAAGTGAGTCAGTTTAAAAAGCGTAAATAAAGAAAAAGTATTTAAAACAAGAGAAACGTCTAAAGAAGACAAGTAAATCAAGAATAATACGGTACTTGGGACTCATAAGGCAAAGAGTGGATCTATTTTCAACATTTCTATGTTAATAGAACTCAGTAGCCATTGAATTCTAACCTCTAAGGACCTAGCTCATGCAGTCTGTATTTCGACACACAACTGACAGACTCAGTTGATATCACGTCTTCTTCCAGTTACTCTAACTTAATCAATAGCCGTGTGATACACCATTAAAGATAATGCACTGTTATCGAGTATGCCCTTCATTTGGTAGACAGTCAGATGTTTTCAGTGCAACGGGGTAGGTAGATTCGCCGACTCTAAACAAGCTTTCTGCGTACGTAAATGCTTATCTCTAGGAGCTGAATCAGGGTTGATATAACTGACATATATATAATTATCAACATGCTAAACCACTCCACTCCCTATCTACAAATTAGTGGAAGACGGTTATTCCAATAGTGTGACCTTAAATTCTAATAGTTCTAAACACAGACTATTGGTAGACTTCCCACTGATTCACTCATAAAACCTAGCATCCTGCTACGGTTTATGTTTAGCAAGATTATGTTATCTATCTGCTTATCCAAAAGGGAATCACCGAGTAAGAAACGACCTAGAGTATTTAGCTCCAAGAGATGCGTTATACCGATCTACTTAAAAAGAAGAATCCGTCCGTCATCGAAACGCAATATGGTTTTTGGCACATGCTAGAGCATATTAGAAAATCAGTTAGGTAGCTCAAAAAGAGTGGAAGTCCTTTTCACATTCTTGTAACTAGTAGCTGATTGCTGTATGAAGTATGGAGATGATTCTGGGTAGTTTATCGGTTGTGGTTGTGTTGAAAAAAGGTAT
Source organism: Schistosoma mansoni (assembly GCF_000237925.1). Taxonomy (NCBI): domain Eukaryota; kingdom Metazoa; phylum Platyhelminthes; class Trematoda; order Strigeidida; family Schistosomatidae; genus Schistosoma; species Schistosoma mansoni. The sequence goes on from NC_031496.1 coordinate 13,758,524, forward strand.
TGGACAAAAGCATGCTGTAATATGAAAACTGTAAACAGCAGTACTTGCCACTTGACTAGCTACCAATGAGTCCCTACTGGTAACTTAAATGACTTTCCTTTGTTTCAAAACAAACTGTCCACAGCTAGCAGTACAATGCCTGTCAGACAGTCTATAAACGCCAATTAGATGGTGTAATTTAAGCCAACAGTCCCAAATTAATAAAGCCTAGGAAGAATACTGACAATTTCATGAGCAAACACAGTTTACGACTGATTTAAGAACACATTTTATTCAGCCCAAATGTTAGTCACGAGCTTTTTCTATGGTAATCACGACTGAATCAACTTAAAAAAGGATATAAACATTCAAAGACTCCAGGTCCTATTGACAGAAAACGCTTCAATTCAGTGAGTCGAATTATATCGGATACCCAGACTGGGGGATTAACGATTGTTAGTCCTATACACCTATCCAACATTCCACCATGATATTTTATAAACTAACCACACCTCTATTTTATCCATTTGATTTCAGAGTTAAGGATTATTTTTTAGTGTAGAAACTCCAGAAACGACATTCGTAAAATATATCTAAGCCACCAGAGATGTGTTTCAATATGGCGAAACAAACTGAATTAACAGAGTCCCGGAACATTGCTAGATCTCGACATTATTTATATGGCGCTGCCAACAAATATGATCAAAGTTTTAAAGACAATTGTCTGATTGTGATAAAGGCCGGCGCACTGTAATATAAATTACATTATTATCCGACTAGCTCGATATGCGATGTTACAACTACGCACTTCGTTAGATCTTAATCTTCGAAAAACGAAAGGCGAAGGTGTAAATATATGATGAAAAGCAGGACAACAGAATGAGTAGATAATCAGATAACTGAGTTATTGATGCTAAACAGGTTTGATGCACTGATAGATGACTTATTCTGTACGACTGAACAAATCTGAGACCACTACTAAGATGACGACAAAAAGAGATGCCTAATACTGAACTTAATTTAGCCAAACGATGACTTTGTTTTACACTTAATCTTCAGCCAAATGCAAGGTGGATACTGATCATATATTTGTATATGGTTGGTTGCACTGTTTTTATGTCCTAGTGTGAAGATAAGTGCACATCTTTAACTAGATGCAGATATAATAAAATATTCTAGAGCTCATGTTGGAGATGAGAATGTAGCATCAATCTGATTACTGGTATGAAAATTATTCAAAAAATAGTTCTTCTGCGATGCCACCTAGATTTTAGAAACCGGTACCTAAAAACACTTTAAAATATCCCAAAGTCGGTCATAACCTGTTATGCTGAAATTAAAAAACTCATTATTATGAACACCTTTTTTTATCGATATTCTTGTAAATTCTATGACCTAATGGAGTTCAGAATTCTCCTAGATGATGAGATTTTATGCTCGTGAGACGTTTTATATTACAAGTTTAAATAAACGTAGCGAAAGTAGTGAAATTTGAGCAATACAACAGGCTACATTGAATCGGACTCTTTTAATCCAAAACTTTTTCATTTTCTTTTACGTGCTTCTAAACAAGCCTAGTGAATATATGTGTATACCCTTATGTAACTAGAGATTTCGACTATAATACTAATCCCTGACATCGGAAATTGATAAATGTGTCATGTCCATGAAGTCGCTTAATCTACAACGTTTGAGTATAGTCCAACGAACAAAAAAGAATGGCACCCAAACTCGAACTAAAAATATTACTTTATTGGGATCTAAATAGTACATTAGCGTACCCTTCTCCGAAATTTATTCCCCCATACGGCTAAATCGCATTTTAGGATAAAAACTGAAGTTAATTCGTGAAAATCATAACTCGAATACCTAACCATAACTTCCAACCCAAACTCCTGATCCGAGTTCCTAACTGTGGTGAGCAACTCGATCAGTTGTTTGGAATTGCCTTTGGGGTAAGTCCCGTGATGAGGTGCTTGTATATACTCATCTCAGTTGGCTTCTAACTGCAACTGCCAATTTAAACGTATTGACCAAACCAATTGATCAGTGACTTTGAACAAAAGGCCGCTTCTATTTTGCCGTGCTGCTAATGTTAAACCTACACAGACTTAAAACCCTATTTTGACACTAGCAAGTGATTGGGGACTCGACTTTAATATTCACAAAACAATCAATGATAACAGTTTACTAAAACTCATTTTAAAAAGTATGTCAACGAGTTTTAATAACTAAGCAATATGCAACACTATTATATTTTTCAAAGGAACGAATATTGTGCCATTGCAAGCTACCTCACTAACATATAGGAAATAACCATCTGACCTACGCAACGCATATAGATGAAATTCCTGCCGATACAATTAACAGTCTGTTCAATATCTTTGGAAATATCTCGTATAAACTGACTTACTAATTTACTCTATCGACTTCGTACCTTGATACAGTTTTTGATCTTTAGTATTGTAAATCCACACCTGAAGTACCAATTTCTTGGACTCTGAAATTACTCAATGAGTATATTTCTACTATTGAAAATGGTTAGGTTGCAATACACCTGGCTGTCTAAAAAGAAAGCATGTTCTCTAGATGTGTCTTTCAAAATTTCAACATCGGATTCTAAATATTATGATAACAGCAGAGCTTTTATAAAGGTATTGTGTTAATGATAGAGGATGTAATCATCCCGTTGTGGTCTAAGAGTGTTGGAACATACGATATTATATCTTCAGACAGAGCCTTGAAATGTTATTACTCTTCATTCCCTTCAACAATGCTACATCCCTTTGTCATTACAGTGTAACTGTAATACGTAGTGTGAATTACTAGCTTTGCACGGCGTGTAGATGACAACTGATGAACTGTTATGTTCTGGAAGTTCTTCAGTCGGTATCAAGAAAAGAAGAAGACCTAGGATTGCACTTTGAGATATGTTGGATATGACTGTGGGACTCTAACCCAGTACCTTTCGCTTCAAACGCCATCGCATTATCCACTCACCTGTTGAGTCCTGATAGCCACCTGCTTGTGCAATGGGCTGAAGTTTAAATTCACTTAGTAATATTTGTTTGAATCTTCCCATTGATGCTTAGGACTGCAACTTGTCAGTCTCTAATTGGTATATGTGCATCCTATGCGGACTGTCTCGATATTGCCTGAAGTCACAAGCTTTATAAACAATGATGGATAGTGGCTAGCAGTGGAATCCAGGACGCTTGTTTCGTCCTATTTGGAGCTCGTCACCTGGATGTACCTGCATCTCAGAGTTGATGTTCACTCTGGGACTTGAACCCAGTACCGTTCGCTTCAAATGCTAGCGTGTTGTCCAGAGTAGCTATCAGGACCCAGTAGCAGTCCGCATATGATGCACATGCGCCAACAAGAGACTGATCAATTGCAGTCCTAAATAACAACGGAAAGATACAAGTAAACAACACCAAGTGAATGTGTTGGATATCAGTTTTGTCCACTTCAGTTTTGACGTGGGCTCCGTGGCCTTATGGATAAGGCGACTTCTAATCAGGAAGTTGCCGGATCGAGTCCCGTCAAAGTCGTCCTTACTGCTTTGCCGGGTAAGCAGAAGCTTCTCCTACTCCGTCCAGAAACATTTGACTTTTTTGACCTTTGTACAGAATCGTCGGCGCTTCATATAGTCTGGCTAATGAATGAAGTATGTCGACCAATTGTGCCTTCAATACTTCTATAGTGAGAGCAGTATGTGGCTCAACGCTGTAGATACTTCGATTCTCCTGCAAAATACTAGAGTTAAAATATAACAGCCTTTTATACCGGAAATGTTTGATCGTGGGGGAAAAGCCAACAAGAACATAGTCAGTGGGAGGGAAGTTTTTCTATACTGTACATCCTATTTGTGAAAAGAAACACGAACGTAAAGTCATGTGGTAAATACACTAGCTGTCTAATACCTCTCTGTTCTAGAAATGTTGAAAAGTATATTCCAGCATTTGTTATCCACCACAGGGCAACGAAAACAATCGAAGTTTTGTAACATAATCACTTGAGTGATGTGATGTCGTAATGTATATTGTAGTAAGATGTGCGAATCTAAAAGTAACTTGGAAACTGGGTTATTATTTAATTTATTAGTGTACGTGTCGTATCAACTCTAACGCTGACAGAAATAATCAATCAGTTGCGTTTTGTTCCGGCTCCATAGTCCGACAATTCGAGTACGTAACGAAGTAAAACATTTTATCACAGAAACTCGCAATTATACGAAATGTCCCCTGGCTCCAAGTTAGCTAACGAGTTAAAATCATACGTTTAATCGAATGGACGAATCCAGATATCCTTCTCTCCTGTACGCAGAGCATGCTATTCGTACGCTTGGTGAAACGTACACAATCACACAGCAGAAAAGTCTCAAGATTACTAATTCACAGAAGATGATCCCTAACACTGGCAGGTAACAATGATAAGAATAATCACATATGTAGTTCACATCACCGTAAATGTCCACTTGTAGATATCTATATAACACCTTACCCTTGTACGGTGAAATATGGAAGGAAAGAAATATAAAACTGGGCATTTACCAGCATAGTACTGTGGTCCTGGTTTTGTGATATCCCATCATGGTGTTGATATGGTTTTAAAGATAGGCGAAAACATAGTTTATGGTGATAAATAAATTATCACTACAGTATAGGAAATACTAGTCATATGGCATTTTCCTAATCTATTTACCAGATTTCCTAATCTAAGTGTAGGTTTCTTGTAATTTTAAGGGATCGATTGAGGGACAGACGGTTTTGTAGATTGTGTGCAGTACAAAATCTTAACTACCGTTCACATCAAGTTGAGGGTGAACCTCCCAGTCCACCTGCTGTAGCTTGATCTGCAACGCTGACAAATCCAATACCTGTTGTTAGTAGAGTATTTTAGTTCAATTTTGCTGATAAAACTGAAGGCTATGATGGAACGGCCACTTTTACTCAGGGAAGCCAGGACACTGCTGTTTACAGACGGACAACCCTACATCATCACACATGGAACGTTGACGTCATATGCCTTGACTTATCAAAAGCTTTAGATAGGTTCAATCACATGTGTCTCATCAATAAGCTCCAAAGAATAGGTATCGACCCAGCATCAATTGATTGGCTTACTTCGTGTCTAGACTATCGACTTTTCGAGACCGTGTAGACTTTAATTTCTCTTAGGCTACTGTGTTTCTACAGTGTTCCATCGTAGGACCTCTTCTCCTTTTATTCTATATAAATGACCTCCAGCAAGTGTCGTTTGATTTGTTACTTTTTGCTGACAATTTTTAACTTTGGGGAGGTTTGCGACCATGATGAAAAGCTAGCACTTCTACAATGACCTGAATGGAATTCGAAATTAGGCGGATATCAACGGACGTACTTATAACACATTAATATGTAAAGTATTCGATCTGAGACATGCTGCAGATTACAAATGCAACTGATTTAATTATTCTAAAGGTGTCCATAGTTGGAAAAGATTTAAGAGTCTTTGTACCCTATGATCTATTGTCTTACGCAAACTGCAATAAAAATGCCTTTCGCGAAAACCATGCACTGATGATGTTGAAGCGCATTTTGGCCAGTTTGACGGGAGGACTTTCCATCTAGTCTTCAACACTTTTATTAGACTACACCTAGAGTACGGAAAGACCGTGGTTATTCCCTCGCTTCAAAAGGATAAGAATACGTTGCGCCGTTTTCGAATGCGAGTCAGGAACCCGATTCAGGGACTCAACTTCATGCCTTTTGAAGAGCACCTCGAATCGTTGGAACTTAACTCATTAGAGTACAGGAGTTTCAGAGGTGACTGGAGATAATACCAGTATTGTAGTTTGATAACACTTTACCAGTAACACCTTCTATAATGGAATCGCGCTCACTCAGATAAAAAGTCAGAAGCGAGCAGGTTGGAAGATATATTTGATGGGTTATCAATATATCGAGGAGTGACTGATCTAATCTGGCTAATGATCCTAGGAGATGTTTCCTACGCCGTTCTGAAACGTGATCTGGTACGGATGCACGATCGAGCATCTTCAGCTAAACGAGTCCACTAAGACTAATGTGGTCAGCATCCAATGTTGAACACTTACAGAGCTATTGATTTCGGGGACTATTCAATGATTCATAGCAGTCAAAAAACTTCTTCTTTATTCCCTTAAATACCAATCTATCTCAGTGCCAACACAAAACTTAAGTGTAACACGTAGATACTGAAAATACATCATTGCAGGACGAATTGTGTGCACACCTTTTACTTTTGAAGAATAGTCAACTGCCGGGATTAGCTGCCGGCTGAGCTTGTACAATAGACCAATCAGGAGTCCTTTGAGATAAAACTTTACATGTTCTTATGGTCTAAATTCAGTTTCACACTATAATTTATCAATATATTTTCTCTTTTATTGTTAAATATACCTAGTTTTCTACTTGGCGACATTGCTGATCCATTGTTACTAGATTCAGAAGTCTTTTTAACGAAAGCTTCTTCTATTCCGTTCAGAACCCTTTGAACCATTTGGTATTATCGGAGGTAATTACCCCGCGTAGAATAACGTCGTTCAGTACGTCGACTGTTTTGGCTGTACACAGTTTGAAGACCCTTTGGTAAACTGGTAAGAAAATTTTTTGCATTGTTTTTATACATGCTTATGTGGATTCAGTCACCACTCAACCAAACCGCTTGACTTGATGGGAAATTTTGTCAATCATAAGGAATCGCCATATGAAATAGTGTGTTCTTATAAATAATGTCTGTCATGATCAAATGATTGTCACCTGATGTTGAATGATATGCAGTATAATGAGTTTAAAGGCTGGTGTCATGAAGCTCATACAAATTGCACACTATCTAGTCAAAAAAGATACAATATTACTGGGCGCGTACAGCGTACTCTGGACAACATTGTCCAGCGTTCTTTAGACATACAGGCTTAACCCTACTTGGATTTCCAACATGCGCATAAGCTATTAATGTTAAGTCGGGGGGTTCATAAGCCTATAACAGTCAAATTCATGCATAGAAGGGAAAAGTTAGGGATAGTTGCTGATTTGTAAATATAACTTTCGAGGAGTATATCTGCTTTACAAATTACCGAGGGTAAGGAAAGTTTGGAATGTGCTTCAACTGGGTGGTTTCGACAAGGGAAACGGAATACTATACTGGAATTTACAAAGCCAAAAGTAAATAGAACAGACCCCAAACATCAAGTCCAGTAAGTTAGTTCTAAGTATTCAACAGAAATAAACACGAATGATGAAAAGGCAAACTTCAAAAATGTCTCATATTTTAGTCCAGTTGTGTGAAGCTGGAAAAGATTGAAAGTCCAGGAGCCAGCTGATGTATATATGCTCATGACCTTCAGCTAGTGGAGTCAGTTGTTTGGCATGTTTTGCCTGAAGAAGCCCTGTGGGTACATATTGCGACAGTATTCTGATGGTAAGACCGAATTTAAAAGGATTTTCAAACTCATAATAGCTAGTACCGAAAACAGAAGCATATTGTTAAAAGTGTAAAGTTAGTGATTGAAACACAAATATCTGAATGAAATAGCAGATTAAGGTTCAAATTATGAGAAGAAAGGTTTTACTGAGCTAAAAACGTGACTGGACGACAACGAAAAGATCTGAAAATTCAAGGTTTTCTGGTAGTAGGGTCTTGTAAATCAGTGCTACCGTTAGAAAAATTAAACCATGTATACATAATTTCGTTATAAATACCGAGGGAGGTCAAGAAAATCCTTAGACGATTTATTTGTTCACTTCTTTATACTCATAAATCTCGGTACCAATGGACACCAAAGTGTATATGCGCCACAATAAAAACGAGATCGTGGAGAAATAAATGTATGACAAAAAAAGTACAAAACAATAGAAATTAGTGTATTATAGTAAAAAAATACAACCACTAAGAATTCTTTCAGTTAAAGAATTCTCCCTCACCTAAATAAAGTTTATTTATTATTTATTTAAACACATAAATATTGGTACAAGGAAGAACCAGATATATATGTGCCTCACAAATCTCATTTGATTTGTGTGAGGGCCGTGATACTGCCCAGGTGCCCAGACTGAAGCAGGTGGTTTTCTTAGGGGACCACACCTGGAGCCTTCGACCTAAAGATCTGATCCACAAGGTGGTGGAGCATTGTAAGGAGATGCAGTCCCATGGTAGCCGGTGACCAACGATTGATTCATACTCCATTTGTTCCCTCAGGATACTGGAGCCCATGTGCACCATTAGTTTGGGATCAGGGTTTTCCAACTCCCCTGGGTGGACTCGCCGCGTCCACCAACCCAGTTAAAGCGCCGTACATTGGATTTTCGTCCTCTCAATTTCATAAACAACAGTAATGCCACTGTGAGAAGGCAATGAGTAGGACTTCCCTGGCAGATGCTGTATACGCGTGGTCGTGCGAGAGCATTTCGAGAGGGAGAGCGGACTCTTCCCACTTTCGACCGTACCAGGGCATTTGGGGGCGTCTTCTTTACTAATGTAATGATTATTAGTGTTTAAGTAGTGTTGTGTAGTAGATATCCCGTCTACTCAAGTTCCTATTCCTTATGCTATATTAGAAAAATCCTCAATCATTCATAAATAGAATTTATCGTAGGTCAACCAGAAACTCCAACAGACATAATAATTCTTTTCAAGACTTGACACAATTATACGAAATGAAGTAGAATAATTCATCTAACCTGAATTCTCAACCTCAAGTCGAGTTTTTTTTCAACTTAAACATTATTGATCAGAAGGGGTTTTGTGGAGATTTCAGTATTTTTAATAGTTGAAATCACGAATCAATTGAAGCTAGACCACCATGGAAAGCCTGGAAGCACTGGACGGCCGATTCGTCCTATTATGGGACTCCTCATTATTTCTGCAAAAACTGTCTTCAAACGGGATTAATTTCCACAAACTGGCTTATCAAGAAAACAATAATAATAACAGTGCTATGTTCCGAAATAAAGAAAGTTACATCAGGATGGTCACTGGCTTCTTTTCCGTTCCATGTCTGGTAATGCTTTAAGCTACTATGTCGCACTGTCTTTAGGACCACAACCAGGGTGTCGTGAAGGACCAACAGATGTATATCCTGTGCAGCTTTCATACCATGGTACCACCTCATACACCGGCCTCTACGCTTTATCCAACCAGTCTCGTCGTCAGCAAAAATCTTGGGATCTGTTCATTTCCATCAGCTTTGAACAATACAGTACTTAAAGTCTGTCAATCTATATGAAGCACTAACAGTTAAAGCTAAACTATCCTAAAGGAAACAACTAGTCCAGGATTTCTAGATTAGTCCCACTGTTATGTATCAAAAGACGGACTCATTGATGGGATCCCATCACTTCTCCAGAAATATCCACTAACTGTGACAAGTGGGAACGTTCTCGAAGTTAGGATCTTGTTTAATTTTTTTGAGTAGTGTTTTCCGCCGATAATAGTGAATAGCCAGCTGTCAACTCCAACGATAACGTATTAATGGATATTTTGTTTATTGAGGAGGACCTTGTCTTAAGACTTCAATATTGTACACAAGTTCAGTGGTCCCGGGAATATCCATCCTCATATTCTGTAAGTTATGACATAATTTAAGGCCAACTATCAGTGCTGCTCTATGCCTCTAAACAGTGAAAACTGCAAAAGATTAGGAGTATTCTTTAACTAATCTGGTTAGTAAATAACACTTTCGGTCAGCTTTACTGGTATTGTGATCAAGTTAATGTAAACATTATTCTAGCTACCATTCTACATCACGTGAAAAGGAATATTAGTTTTCGATGTTTGACTATCTTCATTAAAACAGAAAATCGAACTTTAGGGAAAGTTAGAAATGTCCCGGTGGATCCAATTTCAGTATATCTTAGTAAACTTTGATATAATGTCTCACTTGGGTCTTAGCGCAAAACTAAAAACGTTAACATCACTTGTACAGTTAGAGGTTAGATGAATGACTTTATCAGTGAGGAGAGGTGTAAGAGTAAACAGTCCCTTATGATGGTACCTACAGATTGTAGAGTTCACCAAGCAACAATTTTAATGTCAGTTACAACGTAGAACCTGGTACGTATGTAAATCGTTTCAAGTTGTCATACCCCATTAACACAGCGAAAGGATATTGTCAGACAGAATCTCGGAATTGTAGAGTTAGTAACAGTATTAGTGGCAATAAGAAAGATGAAAAGAATCAGAGATACAGTTTGAGAAAATATAAATGTGTGAAATGAAAACACGAGAAAAGTTATGGGGAATTTAGAATATCAGAATTCAGGGGAAGACAAAGAGTGAATGCACCTGGACTATTGTAAACTATTTTCAGCCATGTCATGTAAAGCCTATAGCCATTGGTTACAATAATCACGCGGACTCCGACCACGCAGTCTACATCTATTAACATGGCTTAGTCCAATTGCGGGAGACTTCATGGACTGATGCAATGTTTCGGCTTGGTCGCTCCCAGCTATCTTCCAACCTATCACAACAGTAAACATCGCCCATAGAGGTAGGCGGTGGTTGGATATATGTGACACATGTCCAAACCACCCCAGTTGATGAAGATTTCTTACCTCTCCAATTGACTTCCTATTCTTAATTAGTACCCTATTCCTAACATATTTATTCATTTAAACACATAAATATTGGTACAAAGAGGAACCAGATATATGTGCGCCACACAAATCGAATAAGATTTGTGTGAGGGCTATGATACTGCCCAGGTGCCCAGACTGAAGCAGGTGGTTTTCTTAGGGGACCACACCTGGAGCCTTTGACCTAGAGGTCTAACCCACAAGGCAGTGGAACATGGTGAGGAGATGCAGTCCCATGGTAGCCGGTGACCAACAATTGGTTCGTACGCCATTTGTTCCTTCAGGATACTGGAGCCCATGTACACCATTAGTTTGGGATCAGGGTCTTCCAACTCCCCTAGGTGGACTCGCCGCGTCCACCAACCCGGTTAAAGCGCTGGACATTTGCTTTTCGTCGGACTGGCCGAGCGGTCTAACGCGCCAGACTCAAGAGTGTTCCTCTGGGTGTTCTGGTCCACGATGTGGGCGTGGGTTCGAATCCCACCTCCGACACAGACTTGCCCCCAAATGCCCTGGTACGGCCGAGAGTGGGGAGAGTCCGCTCTCCCTCTCCAAATGCTCTCACATGGCCACGCGTATATAGCCCCTGCCAGGGAAGTCATACTCACTGCCTTCTCGTGGCGGGGGTGTTGTTTACGAAAGTGAGAGGACGAAAAGCGAATGTCCGGCGCTTCAACCGAGTTGGTGGACACGGAAAGTTCACCTAGGGGAGTTGGAAAACCCTGATTCCAAACTAATGGTGCACATGGGCTCCAGTATCCTGAAGGAACAAATGGCGTACGAACCAATTGTTGGTCACCGGCTACCATGGGACTGCATCTCCTCACCATGTTCCACTGCCTTGTGGGTTAGACCTCTAGGTCAAAGGCTCCAGGTGTGGTCCCCTAAGAAAACCATCTGCTTCAGTTTGGGTACCCGGGCAGTATCACAGCCCTCACGCAAATTAATGAAATGACACATTTAACTGACAATTCTATTCTCGCTCATGCTAGAAACAAAACAATTTGCATTATTATTATTACTATTATTATTATTATTATTATTATTATTATTATTATTATCATTTACCATATCGATAATTCACCTCCTTTTATCCCCAATTTGTGTAACCTTACTTTTCAACTTATGCAGCAGCTCGCTCATGGTGGAAACTCTGTTCTATCTAAACGATCTCTAGTCACTGTCTGGTCGAAAGTGAATGCTTCCACCGATTACGAATATTGAACCAGTCTTTCTGAAACCACGTACGCCGTTCAAGCTGGCTTCCTTCAACGCTCGCACACTAATGCAGATCAGACAACAGATGGGGCTGGCTTTGTCTTTAGAAAGTCTTAATGTTGATGTTTGTTGTCTATCCGAGACCCGTATTCAAGACTCTAGTGAAGTACTACAAATTCGCTCTCCATCTGTCGCCTCGAAAAGCTTGTTTCACGTGCGCTTATCCGGGGACCCTGTGGCATCCTCGTCTGGTCTTGCTGGCGTTGGTGTCTCACTAAGCGCTAGAGCTGAGGTAGCACTAATCGATTGGATCCCCACTAACAGTCGGTTATGTGCTGTTAGATTAGAAAGTTCCATCAAAGTGAGAAGAAATCGGCGTGAGAAACGGTGTCTTTTCGTCATCTCCCTCCATGCCCTGACAGATTGCAGCCCGGATGCAATCAAGGATGAGTTTTACCACCAGGCAACTGTTCTTCTCCAGAAAGCGTGTTCGACAGATATTGTAGTACTAGCTGGAGACTGGAATGCACAGGTCGGGCGTCTAGGCACAGAAGAGAGTCGTTTAGGTGGCCTATGGGGACTTGTTGGTCGCAGGACAGATAACGGGGACCGTTTGCTGCAACTGTGCACAGACCACAACCTGTTTCTGGCTAGCAATAACTTCCGGCACAGTCATCGCCGGTGTGCCACCTGGCGTCCTCCCTCTGCATCCCAAACCTGGACTCAGATTGATCACATCGCGATCAGCTACCGCTGGCGTGGTTGTGTACAAGACTGCCGCTCCTTTTGGAGTACCTATCTGGAGTCTGATCATGCCCTGGTCTGCGCCAATCTTACCTTACTTTTCAGTGGCCGAAGGATTGACCGCCATCAACGGATCGATGTTAGTAAACTGACTGCAACTTCTGTTGCAAGTAAGTATCGAGCGGAGCTAGCTTCTAGGCTAGCTACCACACCACCGAAAGGCATAGATGAGCATTGGTTGCACCTTCATGACGCCATGAAAATGGCGAGTAAAGCCGCTTGCGGCTTCGCGAAACGTCCCGTTTATAAGCACTGGGTTTCTTCTGGCTCCTTACAACTGATCGAAGCCCGTCGGTCTACTCCGGGTGACCGTGAGTATGACCACAAACGAAGGCTGTTACGTAATGAAATTGGGCAAAGCTTGCGTAAGGACCGAGAAACCTGGTGATCGAAGCGTGCTAATGAGATGGAAGCAGCAGCTGCATCTGGTAACTGCCGGAAGCTCTTCCAACTCATCCGAACCACTGGCAGAAAGAAGTCTGGTGTGAGTGAAACAATCACTAACATCTCTCGACGTCTTGGACGATGGGCGGAATTTTTCGAAGGGCAGTTCAACTGGCCTGCTGCTCCGGCAACATCGACCAGTTTGTCCTGCCCCCCATGGCCGGTGACGACTGATCCACCAAACGAGGCGGAAGTTCGCATGGAACTCCAACTCTTGAAACGCTACAAATCACCGGGCCCAGATGACTTACCTCCGGCTCTTTTTAAAGATGGTGGTGACTTTCTGGCTAAGGAACTGACTGTGTTGTTTGCAAAGGTTTGGGAGCTAGAAAGTGTTCCAACATCATGGAATGAGTCGATAGTCGTCCCTATCTTTAAAAAGGGTTCACGTTGTTCCTGTAATAACTATCGGGGGATAAGTCTACTTCCGATTGCGTCCAAACTATTGGCTTCTATCATTCTTCGTAGGTTGTTTAAAACCCGAGAACGATTGACTCGAGAGGAGCAGGCTGGTTTTCGTTCTGGTCGAGGATGCATCGATCACATCTTCACCCTCCGCCAAATGTTAGAACACCGTCATACTTATCGCAGGCCAACAATCGTAGTGTTTCTTGATATCAGGGCTGCCTTCGATTCGTTGGACAGGACTGTTCTCTGGGTTTGTCTATTGAAGAAGGGTGTGCCTGAGAAGTTCATTAACATCTTAAAGGCCCTGTATACGAACACCTCAGGCAGAGTGAGGGTATACAACCACCTTTCTCCCTTGTTCCATTCGAGCAGTGGGGTTAGGCAGGGTTGCCCAATCTCACCATTCCTCTTCAACTTTGCCATCGACGACATCCTGGAAACAGCTCTGATGGATGTAAGTAATGGCGGTGTGGATCTGCTGCCTGGAGAACGACTTCTCGACCTCGAGTATGAGGATGATATTGTCTTACTGTGTGATAATGCCCAAGGCATGCAATCCGCACTTAATCAGTTGGCAATCAGTGTCCGCAGGTACGGCATGTGCTTTGCACCCTCCAAGTGCAAAGTACTCCTACAAGACTGGCAGGATTCTCATCCTGTACTCACCCTAGATGGTGAGCAGATTGAAGTAGTTGAGAAGTTCGTGTATCTAGGTAGCTACATAAGTGCTGGTGGTGGCGTGAGTGATGAGATTGATGCACGTATAATGAAAGCCAGAGCGGCTTATGCCAATCTGGGCCTTCTTGGCGCCTTCGTGATGTTAGTCTGGCTGTAAAAGGTCGGATCTACAACGCGTCGGTGAGAGCAGTTTTGCTCTATGCTTGTGAAACCTGGCCTCTCCGAGTTGAGGATGTTAGACGACTCTCTGCGTTCGATCATCGTTGTCTCCGAAGGATTGCTGACATCCAGTGGCAACACCATGTTAGTAATGCAGAGGTTCGGCATCGTGTGTTCGGGCGCAGAGACGATAATTTAATTGGTGTCACCATCTTGGAACACCGACTTCGGTGGCTTGGACATGTTTTACGAATGTCGTCCCAGAGACTTCCACGTCGTGCATTATTTGCCGACTCTGGGACTGGTTGGAAAAAGCGGAGAGGAGGTCAGTGTATGACATGGTGTCGTGACATGAAAGAGAGCTGCAAAGGGCTAGCTTCTGTTGGTCCTTCACGACTCCCTGGCTGGGGTCCGAGAGATGGTGCAACACAGTGGCTAGAGACGTTATCAGATATGGCTCAGAATAGAAGCCAGTGGCGATCCTGCTGCAACCTTCTTTTACTTTCTTCATAAAGAATGGTTCTAACTTTCTTAACTGAAAGAGTCTTCTGGTTGTACATTTCAGTCCGCCTTATCTTTTAATCCTTTCTCTTCCTACTTTCATTATTTTGTGTGGCGCATATGTATCTGGTGCCCTTTTGTACCAATATATATGTGTTTAAATAAATAAATAAATAAATAAGTCTGTATCTACCAACATGGCTCAGACTAGAAGTTCGTGACTTCAAGCATTGATGCCACGTTTTGGTTTGGCCGCCCCTAACTCTTTTCCAACCATCCCCTACGCTAGTCAGCATAGCGCGTCGTGGTAATCTGAGTTCAGGCATACGTAACACGTGGCCTAACCATCTCAGTCGATGAAGATTCATCACCTCATCAACTGATTTAGCATCATTCCCTAATACCCTGTGTCTAACCTCACTATTACTTACCTGGTGATCCCAGTAGATGCGAGCAATATTTCTAAGACATCTGTGGTCAAATACTAGTAACTTACGAGTATCTTCTACTCTTAACGACCATGTTTCACAGCCGTAAAGTAGAACAGAACGAACTGCTGCGCAGTATACTCATCTCTTAATTGATAGACGGATATCTCGTCTTCGCCATAGGTGACGTAAGTTGGCAAAAGCCAAGCGAGCTTTTTGAATCCGTGCTGAGATTTCTTCAGACACTAACCCATTAGGTCTGATCAGACTTTCAAGATAAATGAAGTTATCAACGCGTCCGACTACTTCACCCCCTATCGTTAGTTCAGGTATTGACGCAGGCCAGTTCTGGAGCAACAAATTGCATTTGGAGAGGGGAAAAGCATTTCGAACATCCTTGCAGTGTTACTCAGTGCTACCAAAAGGCTGCATTTTATCAGCGTCTTCACTGAACAGGACTATGTTATCTGCGCATTCTAAGTGGATAAGTGGACCTCCTGGTAGATCAATTCCCGAAAATTCAGTCAACGAGAAAGTTGTTCCCAGCAGTAGGTCTATGATGAAGTTAAACAAAAATGTAGATGGTGGAAAGCCTTGTCAGACACTACTTGAGGTTGACAAATTACTCCAGACATTTCTACTGCATAAAAGAATATTATTGTCGAGGATACTTTCGGATAAAATCAAGTGGCGGCCGATGTTTTTGGCAGCCAATATATTCTAGGTTTACAAAAAAGTGGAATATTTCATTAGGTACTTGTTTTATGTTACAAAATGGTTAGAAATCTAGTAATATATCGGTATGAAGGTAGTATATACTGTGACGCATGGTCAAGCACAAGCTG
>NC_031496.1:13776588-13783093 GCF_000237925.1 Schistosoma mansoni
GAACGGAGTAAACTTCTTCATAGTAAACTTTCCCTTCGGTTAAAAGGCGGATATCTCGCCTACGCCACAAGCGACGCAATATGGCAGAACCAATGGTGGCTTCTGAATCTGTTCCGAGATTTCGTCAAACATCAGACCATCAGGACTGATGAGACTACCATCATAATTGGAGCGGTCTATGTATTCAACTGCTTCACTCTCTGCCACTAACTCAAGTGCTAAAGCAAGCCTATTCTGAAGCAACATTTTACATCCTGAACATCCTTGCATGGTTACTTAAGGTGGTCAGAAGACTGCATTTTGTCAGCGTCTTCACTAAACAGAACTCCGTCATCTACATATTCTACGTCAACAAGTGAATCCCCTGGTAGGTCAACCCATAAAAAGTCAGACAATGAGGGTGCTATTTCTAAAAGCATGTCTACGATAAAGTTAAATAAAACTGAGGAAAGGAAAAACTTTGGCAAACACTACTTGAAGTAACGAATTCTCATGACAGTTTGCCATAAGCCCAACTTTACCAGTGATTTTTGAGTGCAAAGCTTGTACAAGATTGGTATGCTTTTTTGATACACCTTTGAATGACAGACACTACTTCAGAACTTTTCGATCGATGAAACCGAGTAGTAGCTTAAGGCCAAGAAATACAACTATTATCGGACATCAAAAAGCATGTCTATGTTTAAGCACGTGATGAAGGGTGAATAATTGGTCGACACATTCACATTCAGGTCTGAAACCAGCCTAGACGTTCCGGGTTTCTCTTCACGAGCTCCAATATTTTAAACACCGTATTGATCAAACTGATTCGTCTGCCATTGTCACAAGAAGATTTTGACCCTTTCCTGTAGACTGGGGTAGTCAGGGATCGAGACCAATCAGATGGGATTACACTCAGTCCCCGGATTCTATCTAACACCTCAGCTAATCCAACTGCTAAAACTGGACCACTACTCTTAAAAATCTCAGGGGATAGTCCATCAGTCCATGCTGCTCTCCATCGCTTTAGACTACTTATAACCTTTTCTACCTCACTAAGAGTTGGAGAACTCACATCAGTTTGCCATTCAGGTCGCTCGGAGATAGTGGGTAACTAAAGTGTGATTGAAGGCCAGTTGAAATGTTCCCTAAAGTGTTCTACCCATTTGTTCAGTTTCTTGGATTGAGAATAAATAGTAGTCCCGTCGTTTTCCGAGACAGTTTCATTAACAAACGGATTTTTAATACACGTTTCCTTGATAAGTCTGAACAGTTGTCTACTACTACCTATCGCTGTCACCTTTTCCATTTCTTCTGCTTTCGTTACCCACCACGGCTTTTGACCGACCTACGTTTAATCTGTTTCTGCTCCTTATCATGTTTTGAACCAGACGAGATGAAATTCCAAGCATCTATCAGTTCTGTAGATACCGCTGAAATCCATTGATGTCTCTTCTCCTTTTGATTTAATTTTCTATGATTCTGAAATATTCTTTCTTTTCTTTATCATCATTAATTTGAATTGTGACGAGTCTTCCCACTGTGTATTTTCTATTTCCTGTAAGATACAGATAAATACGTCCTCACAATGGAGCGTGATCTTAGTCTAAACATGTGCTCTAAAATGAGCAGCAGCCCTCTGTCGAGCCCCTTCAACGATGACTGATGAAAATGTGGTTTATTTGAGTTCATTACTGAATCGATTTTGGTCCCTCTTTTTTCTACGTAAATTATGTATCCAAAAGAAGTAATATAATATTTATAGTTTGTGGATAACATCGAAATCTGGAGTTGTGGTTTAATGGTTAAGGCGTTTGACTTTCGCCTCTTGCCTCCCAGGTTCGAAATCGTCTTCAGCCACATTCTGTTTGAGGAACCGGATAGTTTCAGTAGCCTTCGCACTTAGTACGACTTATAACCAACCAGGTGGTGAATGGATCCCTCTTTTTTCTCTGAAGACACAAAATGGGTGTAAGAAGATTATAATAGTTACAAGAAGATTTGAATACTGTGATTGGGTTACTAAATAGGTGTACGTTAGGGGTAATTTTTAGCAGGATTATATTGATACAAATAATTCATTTCGGTGATCTACATAAAATCACCCAATAAATTAATTACAGTTACCTAAGGTTATTGATTATAAGGGTTTAGGAGTCATATTAAGTAATGACTTCATAACTCAGGGTAATAGTAAAGTTGATTTTTCGAAAGATCAAGTCTTATTAACTATCTGTAAAGCATTTCGCCACGTGGATAAAATGTTCCGAATATCATACCTGACTTGTATGGGACCATATTTAGAATATAGGGTTCCTTTTTTCAAATATGAAGTGGATATCCTAGACGGAGCTCATTGTCTTATGAAGATAGATTGAGACGCCTCATTTTATGTCCTCCATCTTTTCATAAGTTGAAGTGCAATCTAATACTTGCTTATTGCATAATTAACGGTGATGATGGTATTATCTTTTTCCTTCGTCTAGGACTGATCATTCAAGAGAACATTCTCAAGAATTTCAAATATCAAGACCTAATCGTCTGCTCCTAAAGTTTTGTCTTTTGCATCTATCCGTGAATGGCTGCAATTCTGTATCAAAACACGTAATATCACTACCTGTTAATACGTCTAAAGTGAGATTAAATCTTCACATTACAACAAGTCGTGAGGACTAACATATATCACTTGACCTACCCTTACCCTTCAAGACTATCAGATGGATTGGCTTGGGGGATTATCGTCCATAAAGGGCCAGATAACAAACATCACCAAAGATCTTTTGGCCGAAGGGACACGTGAAATTAATGGTTTGTTTTATCTTAAACCAATATCTATCAGCAGATCCTGAAAGCGAATTATCGATTGCACGCACACGTATATGTGAACTTGAATCAGTTGTTGAAACTCAGAAGACAGAAGTTAGCAAACGTTACCTTTTCGTATATTGTTAGATTAACTCTCTTAGGTGTAGGAACGAGGAGCTTGTGGTGCAACTAGAGTCATCACAGCTGAGGCTCGATCACACAAAGGAACTGTTTGTTCAACAACTGCGCGAAAAAGATGTATGTGTTCCTCTGTTTGTTTTAGTTTTCTTCGTATGTTTATATGCTATCCCAACCAAATCTTATGACTATAGATCTTTAATAACATGTCTACTGCTGGGCAATGTAATCAGTACAGTCGCGCTAATTAAATATTCATATATGTAGGAATTCACTTTTTGTGTCTAAATTATGATAGGTAATCATTGTATATAAAGGGTTCTGATTATATATATATATATATATATATATATATATATATATAAACCACTTGTTAATATTTAACGTACTCAAAGAATGAAAGAATGAATGTGCTTCTTCCATACCTTAGAATTCCGTGTGGTTTCTACGCGTTTTGTTACAGCATTCACTACATACATTTGTTGTGGATATGTATTACTTTCATTGTGTATTCCGAATATTAGTAAGAAGCTACATTTAGAGAGTTCTTTTGGTCGTTCTTGTCTTAATATTAGTTTTAACTGTCCTATTATCATCATTAAAGAGCAAGGAGTTCCGTGGTGGAAGGCAGCTTTTTTTATTGGATTTAAGAATCTAGTTTATAATCACACACCTTTCTGTCGTCTCATGATCGCCTTTGTAATAATCTGTCCATCTAGTTTCCCCATATTCACCAAAAACTGTATGTTAATTCTTTAGATTTTAATTTCCAAGTTACAAGCTGAAGTGTCTAATGAACGTGGGGAACCTGAAGGACAACCGGAAGCTTCACTTGGTACTACGAGCTGTCTTATTGACAATAGCGCAACCAAATCTGGACTAAGACAGTATCCTGGTGAGTAACACATATATTTGTTCCAGTATTTGTCACTCCTTGTTGGCATTGTGACCTAATATATTGAGGCTTTTACGTACATGATCTAAGAAAACATGCAAAGAAATTTTAGGGAATCGTGTACCTCACACTAGAACTGAATAAATTATGCGGAAATGTTTATTCTATTCATGTATTAATAATCCAATAACCGCTCACTGTACATGCAATCAAGATCGTTGAATCATCAAACCATCTACCATTAACTTCCTTTAGACTGCACCTTCATAGTAATTAGTATCTTAACTGATATCATGGTTACTCCCTTGACAAATCTTATTTGCCTCGTGAACAGTCTACAGTGTAACCTTTAGAATCCTGGTTGTTGAGCTGATAGTTGTGAGAGCGGTCATTAGGTCTGTTCTCTCTTCTGAAAAAGTGTTTATTATTATTAGAAGTCTCTGTATTGTGGTTTTCAGTCATATGAAGTGTTGGTAATTTAACGGAGAGATTGGCAAATCATCTGCCAAGTAGGGCCTCATTTACTACATTTCGACAATCATTTGTTGCTGAGAAATAGGTGTTTTCACTTTAATCGTACAGTGAAACTTCAAAAGTTCTCTATAGCTGCTGCCTTTAAATGTAAACTACGATGATGGTTTCACAATTATTAGAGGGTTTCGAATGAGCCGTCCGTAGAATTTTTTGAATGAAATAAGTCATTTTCCTTAAGTAACATATTTGTTTCAGGTAGCTGGATAGATTTTCAAATAACTCGGTTCATTACTTGCTCTGAGGCAATCAACATTTTTCTCCATTTTCTTAGATCTTGCAAGCGACAATCATCAAGTTCCATCAACTGTATCACATTCAGATGGCACAGTCACTTGGGAAGAATTAAAAACGGAAGTTGTCCAACTTCGTGCAGAATTAACTAAATGGAAGAAAATTGCCAAAAAAGTGAGGCCTGAAATTTTTCTTTCACTTTTACCTTCTGATGTTACCACAATGCAACTGGAAAATAAGTAACTTACTTGTTTAAGCCTGTCACTTCTCTTGGGTCATAGAGCGCCGATTAGGGTATGATTTTTTCTTGTAATTTGAGGATTCGAAGTTAGGACTTGACTTGTGAATAGTTTTTTCTATCGAGCTCCTTCTTATTCTCCTAGTTTCTCCCCTCAGCTAGTAGCTGTTTTATCCTCAGGCACATTAGTTTATTGTTGAGTCTTTTGTCAATGGATCTGGAGTATCTGACTTCGGTCTTATGTGATTGTTTATTTGAGTTCCAAATATTCGCTTTCTCATTTTGCGCCTTCACATCCGAACCAGATCCTCCTTGTTTATTTATGATGCTACCCAGATAAAAGTGTTTATCTCTCCTAAAGTTTCTCCATCAAGTGTGATTTGTCTGGTGCTCACTGTGCTGTACTTCATGGTCGTGCTTCCTCTCTTGTGAACTCAGGCGTACTTTTGTGGAAGCCGTTGCTACACTGGCTGTCTTCGCCTACATTCGTTGCTGTATATACGAGAGCAGGACTAAGTCATCTGCCACGTCCAAATCGTCCAGCTGAGTCCAATGTGTCGATTCTGTGCTTCTCCTGAGATGTGGAGGTCTTCATAATCCAGCCAAGAACTAACAGAAAGAGGAAAGGTGGTAATAGACAGTATTTTCTAACACTAGTCTTCCCTTGGAATGTATCTGTGGGCTTCTGTTGATGCATGACTTTGCAATTGATTCCCTCCTATGAGTTCCGTGTGATAGTGGTGGTCTTTTTGGGTACTCCATAGTGTCATTCTTTCCATACTGTCGAATGCTTTTATCACAATCAAGGGAGTTGAAATGTGGTGATGAGTCCCATCCACTTACAAAGATCTTTTTTCGTTATCTTGGCGAGTCATCCATCTCTCCATTCTGTTCGTACTTGTCTTTCTTCCAAAAATCTAAAGAGGAAGTTTGTTATCTTTGCAGCTACCTGTTTACTTGAATTTAGTGCTTCAGCTAGTGTACTATTTGGTTTTGTTGCTTTGCCATTCTTCATTTGTTTGATGGCCTTGCTAATTCCTTGCGTGATTGGTTGGTGGGGCACCATATATATGAAGGTCTATTTATTCTACTTCAATGTTTTGGGGGCTCAGCGTGGCTGGTCTATCCAAGAGCCCTTCAGAATACTCTAACCACCTGTCCCGCTACTCGTTGTCTAGGGGAGAGTTTAAATAGCGTGAATGCATTTCTGACCAGCTTTTCTTAGTGTTCTTTGTGACGGGGTGGGGTAGCTAACCCATCGTTCACCTCTCCCTTATCTGGGCTCGGGACCACTCTTGACCTTAGAAGGGACTCCAGGTGGAGTCGGGTTACGACCTATAAACTGATAAGCTAGACAGATGGCCTGGTGTAAACAGAATTGAACCTAACATAAATGGACATTGGTCTAAGTTGCCACACCTGATCAACATAAGAAAATGAAGAAAAAAAGCGTTGTAGAACAGAAAAAGGTAACATCGAAACGGACGAATGTAAATAGGTATCATTAGCAAGGTTTGACTTGGTAATTTTGAATAAATTAGGCATTAGGTAGATTGTTATAAATATAATAATATATTTTTAATGTTATAAATATAATAATATATTTTTAATATCTCAATGTGTAGGAAAATTAGATTTTCTGACGTTTCGTGACTCAGTGTAAGCCACTTCTTCAGAGAATGAAT
>NC_031496.1:13783293-13830846 GCF_000237925.1 Schistosoma mansoni
GAAGATAGGGTGGTTCTCAAGAGATAGTAAATTCTTGCGTTCATCTCATCACACCTTTAGTTAAAAATTTCCCACAATGAACACTTTTATCATTAACCACACAGTTCCTAATAAATTTCCATGGATCACGCTACACATCATTCGTTCTAGGCCTCATACAACTCAGCATACACAGTTCCCGGTGTTTGACAGTACTTGTCCCTATTTTAAGGTTTTTTTCACGAATTTACATCTGAATAATAGTTTCATCAGTTCAATTTTAAGATTGTTTTCCCCTGCTAACGTCTCGTTTTTCTAGAAAGAAAAATCTTCGGATAACACTTCATCACATCAGCTGTTGAACATAGAGTTGGAAAAACAAATTGAGGTAAGTCGAATTTTTTGTTTTTATATGGCTTATAACTTCAGATTTGTTAAATATTGTCAAAAATAGTATTCCATAAAATGTATAGAAACGATTTTTATTTACAGTTATTCAACTATACTTCTTGAGCTATTAAAATCGTATCCAATTAAAGAGTACGTGATAATTTCTGATCCACACGTTTATGATTTAAATTTTTATTTAAAAAAACTAACAAAATATGATAAAATTATCCCTCTGCGGTCAAGCTACTGATGTTGTTTAAAAACTACTATGAGTTAGTTAAATAGCTATAAACAGTAGTTTTTAATAACTAAAATGCCTAATTATACCTGTTACCCCTCGTGGAAGAGCATAGGCTACTCACCAACATTCTCCATCCAACTCTGTCCTAGGCAGTGATTTTCAGTTGCTATTCATCTTTTTGACGTCTGCTTCTGATTCTCGGCACAGTGTTCTTTGGTCTTCCTCTTTTCCATCTCCCTTCACTTGCCTCGTGATGCGGTTCGGTGATCCCCGCTATGTATGTCCTATCCATTTCCAGCATCACGTCTTAATTCCCACTTCAGGTGGAAGCTGGTTCTCTCTTATAGTAGGTTGTTGCTGATGGTATCCGAACAACGAACATTCAGTATCTTACGTAGACAATTGATTATAAACACTTATGTCTTTTTGATGATCGTTGTGGTGGTTCTCCACGTTTCAGCTCCATACAATAGGACTAACTGTCTTGACGTTCGTATTGAAAATTCTGACTTTGATATTGGTTGACAGTTGTTTTGAATTCCATATGTTGTTCAACTGTAGGAATGCTGCTCTTGTTTTGCCATTCTTTACCTTTACGTCTTCATCAGATCCTCCACGTTCATTGATGATGTTGACCAGGTACGTGGAAGTTTCCACCTTTTCTGGGGCTTCTCTACCAAGTGTGATTGGGTTCGTGCTCCCCGTGTTGTATTTGAGGATCTTGCATTTTCTCTCGTGTATGTTGCAGCCTACTGCTGTAGAGGCTGCTGCTACACTAGCTGTCTTCATCTGCATTTGTTGGTGTGTATGGGATAGAAGGGCTATGTCATCTGCGAAGTCCGAATAATCTAGTGAGGCTTTGTAAATATATACTCTCGTCTTTCTGATTATTCGAAGTCAAAACTTCCTGTATAAATTTGAAGTAACACATGAACACTGTATAGTGAAATAAAGGGGAATTTTCATTTTATCTATTATTCATCTAGCATCCATGTATCCGAATTATTGAATATTTCCCTATATATCCCTTCTCTGATATCCTTATTGTTTATATCTTCGTGTGAAAACCTTGATTAGATTTAATTTATTCATGAATATTATTTACAGAATTTTGTTTCAAATAAATACGGTTTCTTGTTTGTGTTTTCTTTAACATTTCTTATCAAGCGACTAAAGCGACAAGTCAGTGAATTACAAGAAACACACAGGAATGAAATAGCTGCTGTACAAGAGAGTCATTCAGATCATTTATCAAATCTTGTGGAACAGTTAAAAGAAACTGAAAGTGAAGTGATTAAACTCCAGAAACAAGTAGATGGATTTCAAAACCGATCAACTTGTGCTGTTAACCTTAATCAAACTGATCTTGAAAATATTACTTCTATAAGTACTTTTAAAACCGATAAATCAGTCTCTACTGATGTCAGTGATTTAATAATGTTTGCTGAAAGTCAAGAAAATTCGAAAAAATCACGTCCTAGTAAAAAGAAGAAAAAGAAATCAAGTAGGTTACACCCCTACTTTCTCTGTCTTTCTGATATAATTTTCTCAGTATTTGTTTGGATTATTCTCTTAAGCCCATCTTTAACGGTTTTTGTTGTAGACGTTTCTTAGTCGCTATGGGTAAGTGTAGAAAAAGGCAATCAACAGGAGTTCATATTTGTTATGAGAAGTTGCAAAGTATTTACATAATACATGAACATAACCCTCAATCTCCCGTTTGCATCTTCTGGTATGCTTTGCCATCTGGACTGTCTTCTCGTCTGGTCTCCAAGTGTTCTGTCAACTCCGTACTTTCGATGTACTGAAACTCTTCACTCTGTCTGACTTGACGCCACTTTCCGCTACACTACTTACAAACAATCTTGTGAGTAGCATCCACTACATAAGCACTACTAATATTTGCTTTTTCAAGTGAAGATACATCTGTGATCGTTTTCCGTCGATTAACAAAATCTCCATTGCTACATACGAAACATTATTTGGCCCAAACTGTTAGAAAACGAATTGATATTTATTTCAAAAGTAGCTAAGGATCTGTAGTTTATAGATTAACGCATCCTGTACGGAACTGTAAATATTCGTTTTTTGTTCATTCATATTCATACACAAGGCTGTGAGCCACATCTGTTTTTTAAATGTTAACATCATAACTTAGGTGTCACAATTTCTTTGTTTCCCATAGGGTTCAATTACTAGGTCAGTAAGCCGTGACTTCATTCATGTCTTCCTTCTAGTTTTGATTATTTAGTTTATTTCACGTATCTAGGTCATTGATCGTTTTAACTGTTTGGACCATTGCTTAAGGTTGATTATTGTCAGTGAATAAACAATGTTAATGAGCTATTTAAGTCAGTTAAAATGTATCTTTATGATATCTCATACATTTAGCTCATGATGTGCTTGAACAATTAAGCACCATTTTGTGTGAATAATTTCTAATGACCTTATTACTATTATTATTATTATTATTATTATAGTTATTATTGGTATTAGTATTAGTTCTAGTGGTAATGTGGCGTATGCTACTTATGTTGACAGACATAAGTAGTATGTAACACCAGTCAGAAGTGGAATGTCTAGCAACAGAAGGCCAAGAAGATCGAGTTGAAGAAAACAGAAAGGGATATACAAAGGTACTGTAAAGCGGAAGAATCATACAGAATGTGAAGGATAATTGATAGACGATTTGCAAATGAAGTATTTAATTTATGGTTTTCACATTTTACAAAGGATTTCTGTAATTTTGCATTAAACAACAAATCGCTTGGCCCCAACCAAGTCTCGTTCATTACAGTAGTAATAGCAATAGTAGTATGCATATATGTATCATTACTACTTTATTTGTTATTTTCCAATCCAATAGTTTCTCTCAATTGTGATCTATGCAATTCATTTAAATTTATTTTACTTCAGCTACTCAATGGGATATAACAGATATTGCAAAGCCTTCTAAATCAGTTTCTTGTGAAATGTCATCCCAGGTAAATCAAGTTTACTTTCATCCAGCCTTAGTTTTAGATTTCCTCGTTTTGTTTTATCTTATGTTTGTTGGTTTTGCATGGTTTGTTCGCACTCTATCCATAATACAAAATCAATGCGAATAACCTGTTCATTGATTGAATTTTTCATTTGTCTTTCAGTAGCTAAAGATGGTACAGTGTAATTGTTTTCAGCTAAGAAACCACTCTATGTGAACTTTACAATATATAAATACACCTTTTGTTGTATCGATGATGACGGGCTCAATACAGTCTACACTTAACCGGGTACTAGAACAGTGCTTGTAAAGATAAGAATGCTGTCGAGAAACCTATCAGAACCGTATAAAGGATAGAAATTTTGTTCCCAACCAACTATATCCAGTATACGTTGGGTTGATGAAGATATGTACTTAGTTGGATGCTTCCACTCACATGTTTTCTAAGGTGGATGGTTTAATTACTAGGTTTTGTTGTTGCTGTTTTTGACAGAATCATCACTGTCTACCTGAATTCGCTGATGACGTTGCCTGTAATTACGATGGAAACTCCCTGACCCAAACATTTCTATCAGATGACACAAAATAACAAAAATTCGTTGGTATTCAAGAATTAAGTGGTTGATTTTTCTCATTTACCAAATATTTGTGAAGTACTACTTTCTTGACAATTGTTTTACTCTAAATGTTAAACATGTACATATGATTATTACCACTTATATTGATGTATTATATAACTCCTCCTTACTTTCTTTGACTTTTTAATAGTATTGATTTGTTGTTGCTGCATAGAATTAACTAATTATCAATAATTAAATTTTATAATTATTTTCTTATTATTTTATAGACTGTTTATGGTCAAATGAAAGATTCGTCCGTTCAGTCTGCTGACCAAGTTGAAACGAAAGGTAATCAATGACTATCGGAATTTCATCACATTACTTATGTGTGATGCATAAAATATGTCAGATACATTTATTAGTGATGATGAGTTGTACGATATATTAAATTAGGGTTGTTCGCACATTCCAATTGTCTAAATTTAAAAAGAAACTATGGAATAGTGCTACTTCTGTCGAAATACTTATTATTATCTTTAATGAACTATAAATCATCATTTACAAATGCGTCATTCATCAGTTAAACTTTTTAGATTAGAGAAGTTACTGAATAAAAGTCATAATCATCAGTCATTTCATCATTAAATTTTATTACTGTGGTGTTCTGAGAAATATTGACCAGTATATTCTCTAGTAAATATAAATCATTTTACTTTATAATAAAAAAATAAAACAATGTTTTATAGTTAGGAAGGAAGTGAACATTTCACTTCCAATCCAATCAACCACATTACAAGTTTTATACACGTCTGTATTGAAATAGATTACTAACGATACTTAATTGTTAGTTTTCGTGTTTGGTGATCTAATCAAACCACAATAGGAACAAAATATGTATTAATTCTTCAAAACTATTCACTAGTCATACTCTTTTCTTTGAATGATTCTATCTACAACTGCCTCTGATAAAGTGTTGTGAAATGTCAATAATCAAACTTACTGTCTAGCATATGTAGTCAGTTTAACTTTAGTATTTTTTTCCTTCTAATGATGTTGTAGTTTAGTATTTTATGATTTATAATGAGATATGTTTAAGGACTGTTAGAATCACTGGTGCGATGGACTTATCGATTTATAATATTCAATGATACGATCTGGCTGCCGATAAATTGGTCACAAGACTGAGTAGTTGATACAAACCCTTAATTGATTTATATGAGAAGATTGGAAAGCTGTTGTGCATTTTATGTAATCTATCCCACTGTTATTACTAACTCATAAACTGCATTGATTGGTTTAATAATTTCGTATATACATATAAATCTGATGAGGATCTAATCGAAAACAATATTGTTCGCTTATATATGTTGCTCTAATTCACAAATTGGGAATTTTTGAAATTTCAATATGGTTCATACATTCAGCTTGTAAAATATGTACTTTAGTAATATTATTAGGTTATATACTGTACATATTTTTAAGGGCTTTTGATCATAGTTAATTTGTTAAACTCTTATTCACCCGTCAAATGCTGCAACCAACAAACTTCAGCTCCGTGATTGATTATTGGTTCTTTAATAGTTACTTTTCCCCATATAAATCCACTCAAACAATAAGATTATGGAATTCATTCATCTAACTTCTCAACTTGTATCTTGCTCTCAAATTATTGATTAGTTATAGCTGTGATTAAAGTTGTAAACTCTATTGTTTTTGGTGATCAAGTGCTTTGTGATGTTCCGAATATCTTTACTTGTAATCAAGGTATAGTTTAGTTACCAGAACGTGACACCACTAAAGGGTTTTATAATTATCAATAATTTGAGGTAAAAGTATTAATTACTAAAAGTTTATAAATTACACAGTTTCAACCACCCTAATATAAAAAAATTTATCTCGACTTTCTTAATCTTTACTAAAGTTATTTTGTTTGCGCTGCATACTTTTTTGCAATTATGAAATTATCAATTCAACAAGTTTCCATGGTTGTCATGTCGTTTATTCCTCTCTATTTTCCATAGATGCGTTTACTGAAGATGATCTTTATCAATCAAACAGTTCCACTTTGTAAGTTTATATACTCAGATAATCAGTTGAGGTCGTTTTCAGCTATTATCATTTATTCGAGAAGATAAACTCATTCACCATACGAAATTAGTTCCAAGAGTTATCATTTTAGCTATGTTTATACCTCCACCTACTCGAGAAATGTATAATGTTATTTTCATTATTCATTTTAAACAAACTAAACTTTCTTATCGAAGAAAGACATTGAATTCATAAGTAATTTTTCACTTTCAGAATCATTGATGCTTAATACGAGTGTATTTTCGTAATTGAGATAATGTTTCGTGACAAAGTAACCATGAATAACTTGCTTCACATTAGCTAAAAAAATTTTTTATGTACCATAAAACGTCCAAACTATGCGCTCGTATAATATTATTAGAAGTTTTTGTTTTCCAAATTTCTTACTAGATTTAGTGAAGATTTGCCATCTTTATATTATGTATGAGAAAGTCTAAATCATAACTTCCTAAAACCCTTTTCTAAGTGTATGATCCCCAAATGTACGCCGAAATATTCTAGAAATATCTACATATTTTTTTATTGTACGTACCCTCATCGATATTTGCAGATAATAAGTTCTTCAGTGTTTATTCATCTTCCACGTATCATGGATACAACATTTCAGCCTTTGCATAAAGCTTTGTAAAATGTACAACCCTCATTAAACTTTACATAGCACCATGTGGTTACTTGTTACTTTGAATGGTTGGTTTAAACAGGTAATTTGAAAGTGACGAATATATCATTCTACTTTGTGGATTATCTGTTCCATATAAATGGTTCCATCCTCAAGGTTTACAGCTTGCACAGCTGAGACTTACACTTAGTCAATTCCTGCAATCTCTTAGTAAACTTCTCTGCATATTGATTTTCCTTGTGATACACTTCGTCAAATCTCAGGTTTTCATAAGCAACTAAAAGCCTCTATTGTAACCTTTGAAGCTTTAATTGAAGCATAGTAAACTTGGCAGCGATGTCCAAATTATCATAAGTATCTATAAAAGTAAATCTTATTCTATATATAGATTAGTTTTGAATTTTTCATTTTTCTTTTCCTTCTAAGTGTTCAAACAGATTCTCCAGCTCAATCATTAAGTAAAGAATTGCAAACTGATTCACCGTATGCAAAAGCAACAACACCAGTTTCAACCACGTCAGTTGAAATTCAGGTTTCTTCAACAGATTGTGAAAATGCCTATTATTTAGGAGATATTGACAATGCTTCTAGTAATAATTATCATTTCACATGTTCAAATGAAGAACAACAAACACAATCGTCATTACGTGATGTTCTCAGTAAATCTGACGAAATAAACGAACTAGTTGACCAACTTACAAATGAAATAAATACTTATAATCGGGTGATATTTGATATTTTAAATCGTAATGGAGTTGAATTATCACAAATAGTGTCAGCTTTGTCTCAATTAATATTATTTTCCCAGTCAAATCATGAAACTAATAATGATGTACTTGAAAAGTTAAAATTTTTGAAAAACAATATTCAGTCTCATCATGAATGTATCACAAAAAACGATATTCAAAAAGTAAGTCTATGATAAACTGGTAGTAGTATTGTTGCTAAAAGTTATGAAGTTATTGACAATTGGACCGGGGCACGTTGATAGGTTCAGAATATCTTGTTGAACTTCTAATAGTTAGATACCTCAGGTGGCATGTCTCAAAATCGTTCACAACAGCGTAGGCTCATTCATTCTTTGTCTTCCTTTTTATTACTTGTATTATTACTATTTCTGATACTATTACTAATTCTGCTGTTATAGAATTCGTCTTAAATTTATCTGGCTGTCCTAGTGCAGTATAACATCTTTAACAAACGCATATATACGTACCAGGCTCTACTTCGTACATGACTGACTGAGAATAATATTGACTCCTTTAATTTAAGTTGAATTACTTGTTTAGTTTTATTTTGTAATTACCAGATCTTGCTGATTCTCATTTTTTTCAAATAATTTCTATTGATATGACGTTCCACACATTTCGCTGTAGCAATCCTTCATTGTCTTGCTTACTTCATTATTGTAAACGATTCCATAATAACATGGAAAACTCCTATTTTTACAAATGATAATAATGATTTTGTATATAATTCCACACATCTTCAGTATAAATTTACTCATCTAAATATGCATGTTTGAAAGTTTTCGTCTGTATAAATTATAAGTAATTTTTCGCATTTAACAAAACTATCAATATCAATTATAAAGTAGTTTTGGTTTTATTATATAACCAATGGGTTTTATAAATCAAGAATTAATTACATTTATTATCGGTGTCTTAAACACGACGATTAAAGTCACTTGATTTGCAACCATTGGATTGCAAATTTCAACCGTATTATGATATTAGAGGCGGAGAAGTTCTCAAAACTTATGACTGAAATCCGAGTACGTAAATATCTACTTGGGAAATAATTCATATATGTGGTATACTAGGAATAACTCATAATTAACATATAAGGGTGCACGTGATTGCTACATAGTGTTTATCTGGGTTGTATCTCAGCATTAAAATTTTTTCATGCGTACGAACTTACAAATGTCTATTTATAATTGATTACAGATCAATCTTTTGTGTTATTCAATTCTAGACTGTGAATATGAGCTTATCTGTTCCAGTTTCAAATACACGTTTATCTAGTGAAATAAGTGATTCTACAGAAGTTGAATTAGATGCTTGGCAAGATGATGATTTCCCTGAATTGAATTCTAATGCTTCAGAAGAAACGAAATGTCAAGGTGAACTTCTTACTGATAATATACCAAATTGCAATGAAAACCCTCAAGATGAGGTAAAGTATGCTTTTTCATATTGATAGATACATTTAAAATATATATACTCCAGTTTATGTCAGGTGTTAGAAGACTTAGAATCTTTGTCATTGATATTGTACGTATGAACTTAGACTTTTTGTATGTTAATGTCGATTTCTGATCAATTTATCACACATTTAGTTTCATGATAAATCGTTTTTTTTCATGTATTCATGCTCATTATATCTAGAAATAATCTTTCATTAATCATTTACTATTTCTCACTAATCTGATTTCGTCGGTACTATTTAAACTTTTGTTAATGTAACGTGGTTATTTTTTCTTTGGAAAAGCCACTTACACTAGGCCGCAAAACATTTAAAATCCAATTTTTGTACTGAACTTGATGCTACAAGTATATTATTACTTCTAAATATCTCTTAAAGATTGTAGACCAGTTGTCCAGGAACCGGTAATCTTAAATAAAAGTTTCTACCTTCGGTCGAAAATCCAGTTATATTATTCTATATAAGTAGTAATTTAGTTGAATCGGTGACAACAATATGCGATCTGAAGTTTTACTGAAAAAAAACTAACCATTATGATTTACCTGTCACTGAAAACTTATTTTTAGGTTTCTCCTAGAATTCGTATGAGCTTATTATGCTTATGTTGCATACTTTCCAGACGTTAAATAATTCGAATCACAATTATTTACAACTCAAATTTAAATTATTCTAAAATACTTTTTATGCCCCTCATTACACAGTTCAGATGAATAAATACCGAAGAAATTATTTGCTATTAATATCGATTTAATATAAAAATTAGTTGATTGTAGTCGAATATTTGGGAAGCAACGTATATTTTCACATTTGGATTTTTATCAGTTTTGTGGATCGTATTTCTTAGCAATGAGTGTCTGGTAAAAGGTTCCGGGTTAGTACTAAGGGTTAGCGATATTCTTGAAATAACAGTACAAGCAGAAACTCAGCTTAAACATTGATCAGTTCGTCATATTTCATGTTATAATTTTAACGAGCAATTCAGTTGGCCTTCAGTTACCCTATAACTACCCCACTATTTTCAAACAGCTTGAATTGACTATTCGAATAGGCCTCTCAACCCTAATTGAAGTTTAAAAATCAATAGCTAATTTGAAACGAGGAAGAGCAGTCGGTCCGTATCTGTTAAGGATCCTTAAGGATGGTGGTCCAGTTTTTGCTCCACTGCCTTGTGGATCAGACCTTTAGGTCAAAGGCTCCGGGTGTGGCCCCCTAAGAAAACCACCTGCTTCAGTTTGGGCACCTGGGCAGTATCGTAGCCCTCACACAAATCAAATGAGATTTGTGCGACGCATTTATACCTGGTGCCCCCTTGTACCAATATTTATGTGTTTAAATAAATAAATAAATGGTAGGATTGAGCAACAATCCCAAAATGTTTGGGATATGTTTTCCCCTTCGTCTAAGTGCAAATTGTTACTTCAGGACTGGCATGCGTCCAAGGTTAGAGAGGGAAGTAGTCGAACGCGTCGACCACTAGTATTTGATCATGGTTGTCTTAGAAATATTGCTCTTATCTGCTGGGATCACCGGGTAAGTAATAGTGAGGTTAGAAACAGGGTATTAGGGAGTGTTGGTAAGTCAGTTAATGAGATTGTGAATCTTCATCGACTGAGATGGTTGAGCCACATGTTACGTATGCCTGAACACCGAATACCACGGCGCACCATGCTGACTGGTCTTGAGGACAGCTGGAATAAAGTTAGGGGTGGCGAAACCGAAACGTGGCATCAGTCCATAAAGTCGTTAACTTATGATCTGAGCCATGTTGGTAGATGCAGACTACTTGGTTTGGGTTTGCGCAACTTTCGTAACCAATGGTTGGAGACACTGGGTGACATGGCTCAGAACCGATCACAATGGCGTACGTGTATACACTCCTTGTCTTCCCTTAAACCGTGAGTTTAAAATTAGTTTCTACCTTTATTTCTATGAACAAATTCTCTCTCCCTTTATCATATCCTTATATTCAATCTTTCTTTTATATATTACTACCAGTGAAGTAACTAACTCTATGAATTTGGTGTTCATCTTATTGTGCTAGTGAGGTGTGGGAACTTGAACCGATGCTTATATGTGCCTGATCCTACGTTGTGAATGATTGCCCTACTGAGGATCTAAATAATCTGTTCACAGGTAAAATTTATTTTACATGTTATCATCAACTGTTGGTTCTGAAGTAATTACTGACTCATGTAAACGATTACTCATTGTATTTACGGTAATTTTTATTCCAGCTCCCATCTTCTCCCCATAGTCTGAAGGAGAAAATCCAACAACTGGAAGAAATGCTTTCAAATAATAGTATCGCGAATGCAAATCGTATAGCAGAACTAGAAAGTCAATTGGAACCATTCAATCGTTTACAAAAGTCTTTAAACACAACTGTTTCAAATTTATTATCACTTCCACCACCACCTACTTTGCCCAGTCATTTACTCGGCCAACAATCTTCCTGTACCTGGCCACCTACAAGTGTTGAAGATCAACTTGCTCTATTAACTGCTTCTGAGGTTTCTGCTCGCAATGAAATCATTCGTTTGAATGATTCACTTTCATCCTTTAAAGAAAAATGTAAACGACTAGAATGCGATAATCAACAGTTGTATGATCAGTTAGCTCACTGTGAAAGAAATCTCAAATCTTCTAATCCTACAGGGAACTTGCAGATATCAGACGATTTTGTTGAACTAAGCTCTCTGGCTTATCAGATTTGTGTTTCCCTCGATCCTGAGGTTAGTGAAAAAGAATGGAATCCTGATGATTGGGAAATTGAGTTATTTACCCTACTTAAGGTGAGTTTTTTTTACATAATAAATAATAAAGTAATCTATAAATGTATAATGCAAAATGGTAAAATAGTTTATATATAATTACCTATCCAGTTAGTCCTGAGCAGTTTCCAAGTCTATTTCTCTGATATAGTTGTTGTGTTTAGCTAGATTTGGACGACCAAATTTTTTGTCTAGTTTTAGAAAGAATTCACAACCCCCAAGTTCTTTGTAATTCTCGTTTTATGTTTAAGTAGTATCACTGTTTATCTAGCTTATATTTAAAGTTACGTTGTTTGTACGGATTATTCAATTTAAAGTTAGTTTTCCTTACGAACTGATATGCAGTGGAGATCTATAAAGGCCATGCAATTCTGAACGACTGTTTTTGGCTTAAAAATCCTTATAAGCCAACACCTATAACCTTCTAGAGATCGAACCCATGATTTTTACAATTCACAATGAGCCTCGAGATTGGTTTGCCTAATTTTGAAGCAGAAACTTCTAATTCCAAATTTCGACCGTATCGAAATTGAGGCATATCATCTATGTTATTTGATTGTAATCGTACTATATCCGAAACTAACTGAAGTACGAAATGTGAGCTGGAACTTGATGACCTGCATATATCATGCTCATAGTCATAATTGAAAGTTGATTATGGTTTGATTTCATATTATTTTACAGTTATTCATCACTGAGCAGCTTTGGATTTAAACCATACAACGTTTTATTTACCCTTAGTTTCCTATAATTCTCTAAATAATCCCGGTGTGATAAAAGCTGCCTTATATATTCACCCACTTTTTCCCCACTTTACTCAGTCATTGAATGCTCGCGATATTTAAAAAGGACAACAAATATGCAGTTCTTATAACCTGACCATTGTAGTATTTATAAAAGTGATTTGTTTCAAGGTTCTAGGATAAAGAAGGAGTAGATGGATCTTCTGTATTCAGTATAACTTCATATTCTACTTATATATATATATATATATCGCTGAAATATTTGTTTTAGATCCTTAGAAAAATCTTTTTGTTTTCGTTTTTCCACCGAAAAAATACTCATAGGATCGTCTAGATTCAGAATTAACTGAAACTGATGATCAATCTGAAAGTGTTGTCAAATTGTCTGCAGAAGTTGCAGCACTTCGTGATATTCTGTCACAGCACACAACATTCCGAACACAAGCAGAACGAGATTTAAAACATTTACTGTTCACAATTCAAAACCAACATGATATGATTGATAAGTTGAAAATGGAGAAGCAACAGTTGGAAAGTGTTTTGTCAGGCATGGAGTCCAAACGTACACCTATTACGACTACTATTAACACTACTGTCGTTACCACTGCCTCCACCGCTACCTCTACTGTCCCTCTTGTTAGTACTAGTACCTCTACAACAACTGATGATGTTGCCAATGATGATATGGAACATAAATGTAAAGCATCATGTATTGATACTGAGACACAAACCTCCCCAATTACTGATAACGCTATTGACGAAATGAATAAGCGCAAAGAAAATTATGAACAATATTGTAAAGAACTAATCAAATACATTTGTTCTATATACAATGATCATTTGGTCAATTCATCACAAAACTCTGAAACATTTGTTGTATCACCTGACTCTTTTGAATTGGCAAATATTTCAAAGGTCTTTTCTTTATTAGAAAAGTTCAGTATTAAATTTAATGAATATAAAATTAATTCAGATAATTTCCAATCAATGTACAGTACAATAGTGAATAGTTTACAACAGAAACATGCTGAAAGTCAATTATATCATGAGAAATTACAACATTCTTTAAATGAATTGAATGAAATGAAAAAACGTCGAGAAGAGGCAGAAATTTTGGTGAATAGTTTACGAGAACAATTAAATGTTAAACAAGTAAGTGTATTTTTGTGAATCTAGCCACTTTTTCCTTCATAAGTATAAACAGTATGTATAACGATAATTGTTTTGAAAAAAAAAGAATTTGATCATTTTTAAGAGACAATTAGTTGTTTCCTCTGAGCTTTTATTCATTATTTAATCACTATCCATTCTCGATCTTTGCACTATTCGAGCATCAGATATTCTGGTCATTTTATATCCAATAATTTATTGATAAGTCACAAAAAACGTTTATCAATTCATAGCATAAAAATAATATTCCTAGATGATTATTTTCTGTCACTGTATCGTGTGAAATATTTCCGTTAATTTCGTCTAAACATTTCAATAAATAGAAATTTATTATTTATGGAATCAGTTATTAATTACTATAATCGGACACCTTATTTACGATAGTATCTGCATACTGGTATACATCATATTTATCAACATCTATATTGTCTTTCTAAGCAGTGATGGATAGTGGCTAGTAGTGGAATTCAAGATGTGCGTTTTGTCCTGTTTCGGACTCGTCAGCTGGACGTCCTTGCATCCCGGACTCGAACCCAGCACCGTTCACCCCAAACACTATGATGTTATCCACTTAGCTACTGAGTCCAGATAGCTTTGTGACTTTATGGCGATGTCGATCTAATCTACAAAAGATGCAAATATGCCAAAAGAGACTGATCGATTGCATTTTTAAATAGCTATGAGGAGATAAAAACAACCAATATATATAAATTATATTATCTATGTGAAAATTATATTTGAAATAATCCAAGCGATTGAAATCTAGATAATTCTAACGTTTCATCCAG
Organism: Schistosoma mansoni; assembly: GCF_000237925.1. Lineage (NCBI taxonomy): Eukaryota > Metazoa > Platyhelminthes > Trematoda > Strigeidida > Schistosomatidae > Schistosoma > Schistosoma mansoni. The sequence goes on from NC_031496.1 coordinate 13,797,831, forward strand.
AAAACCTGTCTGGACTTCTTCAGGTTAATAATCAAAATCAAATCTATCAAAGAATAATAATTTTGATTACTACTTTGTAGAAGTCCAGACAGGTTTGCTGGACGAGACGTTTGAACTATTTAAATTTCAGTTGCTGAGGTTATTTGAAATGTAATATCTTCTCTATACTCGGTGCCTGGTTTCTGTCAAACTAGTCGTTCTAATATTGACGAATTTTTATATATATTGTCTTTCGTTTAAAATTTATTCATGGTGTACCGAACTGTTATGTGAACACTTCATATACAGCATTTAATAAACTGTTTATCATAGTAAACTATCACTATCACTGCAGTTTTCATAAAGTTAAATCTGTTCTTCAAGCTAAGACATATTGGTAATTTTGGTGTGTGTATCATACTTTATGACTTTTTAATGGATTTTTATTACTAGATCTAATAAAACAAAAAGGTCAAGACAATAAAAGCGTCCACCTCTCCGTTTGCCTAAGTAGATCTAGTCCATTGTTTTATCAAACCAAGCACGTAACTTCAAACTTAGGTTATTTGTACGCAAAATCCGCTTTTTTGTTCTAGATTGCTATATAGGGATATATCTTACATTACTAACATATCCATTTATATCTGTTACATTAAGGTATTAATTTTACTTCCTTATGTAACTCAGTGGAATTTCACTGAAAGCTGTCCAAATTTTGTTGAACCCCGGTCATAGTTTAGTACGAGCATATGTTTATGTGCACTTTAGTGGAAGCAAAAAAATGACACCATGTTGCTTCTCTTAAATTTTGCATAAAGATCTACGCGTTTTTCTAAATTACATCCCAACACCAATGTACAGTTTTTAGACTTCATTCTTCCACTTACTATCTTATGTTATTATTATTATTATTTTATCAAGATGGAAGTTGACGATATCGTGAAACAATCTATGTCAATGAATGAAACCATAACAGCGTCAACCAAATTCGTAGATCAGTCAAGTAAAACGCATTTTGAAGAGGAAACATCGAATGAAGAAAAATTAATAGCCGAAATCCAACGCTTACAAGCACATTTAGTTGAGGTATGTAACATGATAAGTATATTTTAACAAGATTTGTGCGCTAAATTTAGTAACTGTATACTTGTTGTATTCTTACTTATTGAAATCAACTCACAATGGTTATGTATACTTGGTTACTGCTTAACTAACTCGATTGAAATGAATAAAAATAAATCATTTATTAACTACATGGCTATGATCAATTTACGTAGATCTACGTTGAAGAAAATTTGTGGAAATCTCACTGCATTCCTACTCTAATTCAAATACTCCTCAATTGTTACTCCTTTCTTATTGAAAGTATATTCATAGAATTTGGTAGTCATATCCAAGCTTATGAACTCAGGGGGTTAGTTATTTCGTGTAGATTGACGAAACTGCTCGGATTTTTAAATTCCAACCGTTGTTTATTCAGAAATTTTATTTTTTTTACTGATTATCATTGAAGAAATTCCTCTTTACAAATCTAAAATTGTTTTCATTTGGTTTACATATAACTAATATTTGGTCATTTTAACTGTCAGCATACTTTGTAATTGTGGTCATTCAAATAGATTATCTTTTGAATAAATCAAATTTACGCAAACATATTAAATATTATTAACAGTTGTCTCATAGACATGTCTCTATTGACCTATAGAAAACATCCGAAATAGAAATTTTATGTAAATGTTTTCTGTTTATTCTAGAAACAATGGGGTTATCTTGCCAAATGTTTAACTCTGTTTATGTCCCCTCATTATTTAAACAAAGCAAACATAAAACTTTGGTTCGACTTTCATTAAATTCACTGTTCTATTGTTTTGTCTTTAAGTTCATACTAAATAACTACTTAATGCAATTACCGTCAGTAACTACTAATAAATTGTCCCCTTTTCGAAGGGATGACTATTTGTAACTTAGGCAATTGATTTTCATTGTGTTACCCCCTCAAATCTGGAATGATCTAATTTCTGTGGTTCCATTTTCGTTGTACACAACTTCAATAACTACTTAAAGCGAGCACTGATTTCGTCTAGAAAGACTATGAAAGCTCTGCAATTAAACTACTCATCTCAGAAAATGCAACACTATTAAAAAATCGCCAAACATTCATTATTTACCTGTAGAAATGTTAGCAGTTGAAACAATCAGTGGGTTGTGTTGCGTCGTCATATTAGAGTGGTTTCTTATAAGGTGTGTATTACGGTTAAAATTCATAATAGATGTTGAGTTGTAACAAGTTTTGTTTCCTTTTATTTTTTGTACTGCAAAAAGGTGCAATTCCTATGGTATCTAAAGATTTGTTTTTGTAAGGTCATAGTCTACTCAGATAGGACACCAGTACCATTCAAGTTCTTTGAAGAGATTGTTTTATAAAATTTAGAACCTCGAATACTTCAAGATTAGCGATACTATGACTTTGTCCCAGCTTTCCACAGAAGAAAACTTTAAAGAAGCATCGCTCTTCAATGAACTAAAAGTAACCTTGATAATGTATTTTATTGTGCTTCATACTTTTATATATTTTTTACATGTATAAATCAGATGGAAGAATCTTATACCTCTGAAGCCGTTATTGCAGAAAATCGTGAAGTGGAACTTCGTTCACGTTTAAAGGAAGTTGAAAAGTCCTTTGCTCAATTGAAAGATTCATATGCCACAGCGGATACACAATTGCAGACAGCTTATTCTGAACGAGACGATGCTTTAAAACACTTGGAGGCTAGTCGACGTGAAGTTCTTGATTTAAAAGAGAGTTTAAAAACTCTACAAACAGTTTTAGACAATTTTCAGCGCAGTAAGTTAATTTCCTTCGAGTTTAGCATGCATTGTCTTTTGTTCTTATAATATACTATATTTGGTCAATAATTGAATCCCTAAATGAATTATAATTTACTTTACAATGCTGTTTCATCAAGTACTAATTACTGATATATGATGACCGATTTGTTTATGTGATAATTACGTAAGTTAACTGACACAAATTTTTTTATTTACAAGTCCTGGCTACCTACTCACTTCATTGTGTACAGACAAATAGTAAGGATTACCTATACATTTATGTTTTTAAGAAAACAAACTAAGTATTCACAAATTATTCTCTTTATGACGTTTTCCTATATGTATTCAGCGTTATTCTTATCGGTCATTAGAGATTTTCACGTTTCACCTCTATAAAGTCCCAAAACATATTTCTTCTTGTTCGGATTTTCCTTCGACATACATATATGAACTTTTGTAATCTCCTATCTCTTCATTAGTTGTATTTCAGATAAATGATACAAAAAAAATTTTATTTGCTCCAAATGACTGTAGATTTCATACAAATTACTACTTTCAGATGAGCTAACTATCATTTCTTGCTTTTATCATGCACATCACTCGAAAAGCTATTGGCTGGCACTTTAATCAGATTAAAGGGTACGGAGGATCCACCTGGAGGAGTTGAAAAACCCTGATTCCAAACCAACGGCACACATGAACTCCAGAATCATGAGCGAACAAATGGCGTATGAACCTATTGTTGGTTACCGGCTATCATGGAACTGCATCTCCTAACGTTGTTCCACTACCTTGTAGATTAGACTTTTAGGTCAAAGACTCGAGGTGTGGGCCCCCCAAGAAAATCACTTGTTTCGATTTGGACGCCTGAATATTATCCCAGCCCTCACACAAATCAAATGATTATTAGTGCTAAAAAATTATTCTTGCAACAATTCGCATCCAGACAAATCACATTCACGATCATTTGATATTCCTCTTTATTTTCTTTCTACTACTCCACTTGTCTATTCCTTTTTATTCTCGTTTTGCGTATTTTATTTTTAAACTTATACAACAGCTCACCCATGGCGGAAATCCTGTCTTATATAAACGATCCCAAGTCACTGACTAGCCGCAGACTTCGAATACTGAACTCCGACAGACCGCAGACCGGATGCGACCAAGGATGAGTTTTACCATCAGTTAACAGTATCTCTACAGAAAAGCGTTTAACAGATATTTTAGTACTCGCCGGAGACTTAAGTGCTCAGGTTGGGCGTCTAGGCACAAAAGAGAGTAGTATAGGTGGCCGATGGAGACTTGTTAGTCTGAGGTCTGATAAAATTGATCGTTTACTGCAACTTTGCACAGACTACAACCTATTTCTGACTACCAGCACAGTCATCACCGGTGTGTTACCTGGTGTCCTCCCTCTGCATCTCGAGCCCGGAATCAGATTTATCACATTGCAGTCAGCTACCACTGGCGTAGTTGTATACAAAATTGCCGCTTCTTTTAGAGTATCTATATGGACTCTGACCATGCCCTTGTTTGTGCTAATTTTACCTTACGTTTCGACGACCAACATATTCATCATCCTGAACGGATAGATGTCAGTAAATTGGTTGAAGCTTCTGTTGCAACTAAATATCAAACCGAGCTAGGTTCAAGACTAGCTACCATCCCCCCATAAAGTGTAGATGAGCATTTGTTGCAACTGCATGACACCATAAAAATGGTGAGTAAAGCCGCTTGTGGCTTCGCAAAACTTCCCGCTTATAAGCACTGGGTTGGGTTTATTCTGGCTCCCTACAACTCATTGAAGTCCGTCAGTATATTCCGGGTGACCGTGAGTTTGACCATAAATGAAGATTATTACGTAATGAAATTGGGCAAAGCTTGCGTAAGGACCGAGAAGCGTGGTGGTCAGAGCGTGCTAACAAGTTGGAAGCAGCAGTTACATCTGGTGAGTACCGGAAGCTTTTTCAACTCATCCTAATTACTGGCAGAAAAACGTCTGGCGTGAGTGAAACAATCTGTGAAGATGACAGTATGTTAATCAATAGAAACAACATACATCTTGAACGATGGACACAGTTTTTCGAGAAACAGTTCAACTGGTTCGCTGTCACAGTAACGTCGATCAGACTGCCCTGTCCTCCATGGCTCGTGACGACTGATCTATCTAACGATTCGGAAGTTCACAAGAAACCCCAACCCCTGAAGTGTCACAAATTACAAGGCCCTTTTAAAAGATGCTGATGGTTTTCTAGGTAAGAAACTAAGTGAGTTATTTACAAAAGTCCGGTAATTAGAGGGTGTTCCGACGTCATCGAGTGAGTCGATAGTTGTCCTTATCTTTAAAAAGGATTCACGTCGTTCCTGTAACAACTGTCGGGGGATAAGTCTACTTCCGATTGCGTCCAAACTATTGGCTTCTGTAGGTTGTTTAAAATCCGAGAAAGATTGACTCGCGAAGAGAAGTCTGGTTTGCGTTCTGGTCGAGGATGTATTAATCATATCTTCACCCTCCACCAAATTTTGGAACACCGTCATACTTATTACAGGCCAGCAGTCGTAGTGTTTCCTGACTTTAGGGTTGCCTTTGATTCGTTGGACAGGACTGTTCTCTGGGATTGTCTGTTGAACAAGGGTGTGCCTGAGAGGTTTGTTAACATCTTGAAAGTCCTATATACTAACACTTCTGGGAGAGTGATGGTAAATATTCACCTCTCTTCATTGTTCCATTCAAGCAGTGGGGTTAGGCATTGTTTCTCATTCTCACCATTCCTCTTCAACTTTGCTATCGTTGACGTTCTGAAAACAGCTCTGATGTATGTAGGTGATGGTGGTGTGATTCTATTGCTTAGAGAAAAACTTTTCGACCTTAAGTATGCGGATGTGTTAGTGGAATATAGATCGGATCAAAGCACGTTCCGTGCAGGGTTGTGTTGGTGCATGCTGATTGGCAACTTCTTTGCCAATCAGCGCTAGTGGATACTTGAAGAAGACTCCAGAATCTTCTCTCGTAAGAACTATAAGTATACCGTCTTTCTTATTGTAATTCCTACTTTCATCTACCCCTTGTTATTTGGGATATAATTTTCGTTCCTGTTCAACCGTATCCTGATTTGGGGACTTGTCGAGTGAAGTAGTGTCGAGGAAGCTGGTCCGTAATAAGGGAATTTGTAACAAAATGATATCATACTGTGCGATAATATCTAAGCCATATGGTCCTTGCTTAATCAGATGGCAATCAGTGTCCGTAAGTATGGCATGTGCTTTGAACCTTCTAAATGCCAAGTACTTTGACAAGACTCGGAGGACCTTGATCCCGCAGACAGAAGTAGTCGGGAAGTTCGTGTATCTGGGTAGCTATGTAAGTGGTAGTAGTAGCATGAGTGATGGGAGCGGCTTATGCCAATCTGGACCGTTTTTAGCGCATTCCTGATGTTAGTCTGGTTCTAAAAGGTCGGATCTACAACGCGTCCGTGAGAGCAGTTTTGCTCTATGCTCGTGAAACTTGGCCTCTCCGAGTTAAGGATTCTAGACAACTATCTGTGTTTGATCATCATCATCTCCTAAGGATTACTGTCATCCAATAGCAACACCATGTTAGTAATGCAGAGGTTCGGCAATGTGTGTCCAGGTACAGCGATGATAATTCAATTAGTGTCACTGTATTAAAACGTCGACTTCGGTGGCTTGGACATGTCTTACGAATGTCGTTCCAGAGAATTCCAAGTCGTGTATTATTTCCCAACGCTGTGGACGTATGGAAAAAGCGGAGAAGTAGTCAGTTTATGACATGGTGTCGTGGTATGAAAGAAAGCTGTACAGGTCTGGCATGTGTTGATCCTTCACGGCTCCTTGGTTGGGTTCCTAGAGATGATGCAACACAGTGGCTAGAGACGTTATCAGACATGGCTAAGGATAGAAGCTAGTGGCAATCCTTCTGTAATTTTATTTTACTCTCTTCGTAAAAGTGAGCGAAAGAATTTTTTCTGGTTGTCTTTTTCCTAAGTAAACTGTTACTCCCATTATTATTATTTTTAATATTATTGTTTCACTTTCATACACTAATTTCTGTTCGTTGTCGTTCTTTTTATTATACTCTACATTCTCTATATCTTCACAACCTCATTGTTATTGTATGGTGCATATGTATTTAGTGCCCCCTTTTTACCAATGTTCATGTGTTCAAATTAATAAATCACCTGAAAGTGACCCAAACATACTATCATTCATCCTGGTTGCATAAGCCACTGGCTATCTAGAATCAGTAGGTTAGTTGATAATGCGTTGTCATTTCAAGCGTAAGGCACTGGATTTGAGTTTCGAAGTGAGTATCAACACTGAAATAAAGGTACATCCATCTGACGAGTTCCGAACAAAACAAAACGTGCATCCTGAATTCCACTTTTACCCACTATTCATCCCTGTCTAAAAATATTTCGCGACTTCGGTTATTCACCATCTAATTACATGTTCGAATCCTACAACATTTGATTCAATTTAGGCATGTTGAATAGTATCATCAACGGCTCTTATGTCAAAGTTGACTCAAATCTTAGAATACATTAACCTTTACATAACTATTTTTATTTACGATGAGTTTTAAGAAGCATATTATTTAGTTGTTTTTTTCTTTTCTCATTTTATAATTATAGATCAGGAAGCTACTCTTCTAGCTGAAACGGAACATCTTCGAACTGAACTTAATCGAACTATTCAAAAAGAATTGGCTACAAAACAAGAGATGGAACAATTGAATAAATCACTTATCAGCTATCAAGAATTAACCAATGAATTAAATCAAATAAAAAGTGTTAACCAACAATTACGTGAACAAATTCTTCGACTTGAAACAAAAGGTTAGCAGTGATATTAAATTGTTTAGTGTAATATAATCGAAATTACATTTCATTTTCTTGACAAATTTTATTACTCTAGTTTAACTGTTTCATCATAAAAATGGATGAGTTTGTCTTATCCTGTGAATCTAATGTTCTTTAATTTTACTCAGTAAATGACTTTAACACGTTAATGCTACAAAACCCATAAAATTTAATCCTGTTCCAAGCTATTTTTATACTTGGAATGTAAAAGCTCTCTAAAGAGTATTTCAGTAAAAATCACTTGTTGTTGATCCGTTAAAATCTAAGTCATTTTCATCGTCTATTGATTGATAACAATAACATACTAATATGTATACATATCGACCCTATATCATTGATGGGTTTCGCACTCAAGATTAACAACTTGTTATTAAAAATGCAATCATGCATATACCCGAATTATCTGTATATACACTTCCAGAGAATCTATCCATACTTAAGTCAGATATCAGAGCACGTAGATATTTTCAAGAGTTATTCGACTTAGTTTTTGTTAGAACATGGTGTTGTTTATTTATTTTACCTGTATATCAGGAGAGTGGCTGCTTAAAGATGATAACAGTGAAACATGTCATAATTCACTACTTAAATTCAGACTAAATGAATGGATTTAAAATGCTTCATTCTGTTTAGTTGATTAATCTTATGAAAATAATAGTTCTCATTAGTAATGTGCATTGAATATATTAATATAATACAGTTGTTATTGTTTATTAACATCCATTTAACACTTAAACTCAAATCACTCTAAAGAAGATTCTACTGAACCAATCATCTAGTAAATTCACGAGCACTGATACTTTTTTTCAAAAAGTGAATCCAATAGTAAAGGAGTACTTAAGGTTTGTTTAGTTGATGTTTATTTGTCCCTTACTTTCCAGTCAGTCAATAATAAGTTGAGTTGTTAAAGTTGATGTCACCGACATTTTCGTGCGAACGAGGAACTTTATCAAGAGATTTTCATTTAAAATCAAGATAGATGCCATTTATTCTTTATCTGGGATGTCAATTTACTGGTACTTTGCATTAGTTGTTGTTTTTAGTGTTCTTGACTTAGGATACAGAAGTTGAATACTAACAATGAGTCCTGAGTAAAAAGTGTAGGTTGAAGATAGACGAAAGTATCAGTCTAACTGTTCTTGATTCACTCACTACTAGCAGGGAAGAAACAGGTGTTTCATAAAAGTGCTTTTACTGTCTCTGGAAATAAACAAAGGTGCGCCTCGCTCGTAATTGACCTTGGAAAATATCGAACAAACTAACCTATAAAACGACTAAGAAACTGGTGATAATAAACCAAGGTTCATTATAAGGAATATAAAATTCCTAATTAGTATTGACATTTTGCAGTACAAAGTTGGAATTTATTTCGGTAATATTCAAGCAACAGAACTTTTTATATATGTTCTGAATATTATTCTTCGATATCAGAACATGAAACGGCTACATTGTTTGGTGTAGACTGACAATCTCTAACGCATAAAATAGCACTGTACAAAAATCTTCCACTATTTGAAACCCTGCTTTAAATTGTATTTTTAAATCTTTTAGTAAAAAATCGTGATACAGAAAATAATGGACTTCGTGATCGTCTTGCTAAAATGGCTGTAGATACAGATTCACGAATTGATAAGTACGATATGAAATTTTTCTGTATTGGTTTCTTTACCATGAATTATGTGTTACTTTGTGAAATTTTGATGTTTTGATTAATTGACCACATTTTAAGTTGATAGATTTTTCAAAAGAAGCATGTTCAAACTATTCATGATCTTTTACATATCCATTTATTGTGCAAGAGGATTTTAGTCTTAGTATGTGAATTTGCTTTAACAGTGTAATTGATAGATGAAATGTAATGTATTGAGGTAATATTATCTGTGATTAGTCAATGAGTAAAAACAGATACAATCGAATCTATTATATATAATTTAACAATTAAGATCATAATTAACTTATCCCGTTTTTGTACTTGTCAATGTTAGCTGGTCCTTAACAAAACAATCGGTCAAGTGTATTTTAGTCTATAGCCATAATATAACAGAATGCTTCAGAGATTGCATATGATGTTGTTGACCGAATTCTTTATATAATTGTTTTGATGTATAGGTTCGCTTTATATCACTGCAACAAATGAAGTTCGATCACAGGTCGCATATACCAGATACCGAACTTATATATAAATTACTTTTTTTGTACTATATATATATATATATATATATATATATATATATATATATAATAAAAATCATTAAAAATATTCTTCATTACCTCCTTTAGAGTACTAATTAAGAACTTGCTACTTAGCTACTTGCAGTTACCTGCAAGTCAACGTAGTAGTGCTAGTTTGTTGGAATTTTCAGATGAAGATTACTTGAAAGTTAGTTTCTGCATACTTCCTTTAATTTGTATATAATTTTTTTCTCTCGATATTCAATATGTTGCTTTTCTAATTATGATAATGATGATAAGAACTCATGAGTCAATTGAAGCTAGACCACCATGGAAAACCTGGAAGCACTGAACTATCGGTTGATCTATCGGTTAAGGGCTCTGGCTCGAGACTGGTAGGTCCTGGGTTCGAATCTCGCGAGTGCGGGATCGTGGATGCGCACTGCTGAGGAGTCTCATAATAGGAAGACACGGCCGTCCAGTGCTTCCAGGTTTTCTATGGTGGTCTAGTTTCAATTGACTCATGATTTCAACTTTGAAAAATACTGAAATCTCCACAAAACCCCTTTTGATGATAAGAACATTGTAAATGTGTTTGTACACAACAACTTTATGTCCAATCATTTATTTTTGGTGGATCATACATAGGTCTTCCAGACAGTACATGACTTTTCTTGCTAGATTAACTAAAGACAGGTGACAACCACCCACTCCAAAGCACATGATACTGGCTGTTGGAACAAATTTAGGGCACTCAGACCAATATTTATCACCAGTCTGTAAAGTTAGTAACTGTTGAACTGAGCTGTAGGACCATACCAAATACTTAGAGTTAGCATTATCATCGTAAACAATGATCGGAGATGTCCGAAGACATGTCTCAAGATCCTCCACATTTTTTGGCTCAACGGACCAGCAACTATTATTACTTGTTATTTAATTTTATCTACGTTTATGGTTTTTTTAGAACAAAAGCAATATTTTCAGTTGTAGTCATACTGTAGCTTTAATAATTTTGAATTAGTATTCAAACTGTTGTGGTTTAAATTGTATGCCTAACGCTTGATAATGTATACCCTATATCACTCTACTTCTTTGCATAGATTGGCAATGAATCTGGCACATTACCTAAACTAATGAAATGGGTTCGAACCACTGTATCTAATTTACCTAGTGGACCCCCAAAAGATGTTCTACTTTCATCAAATAATAATGACAAAGTTAGTTATGTTCTCATTTGATAATTTTTATTATTTCACACAAGAAAATTCTTTTGTTACTTTTTATTTGTTTCACTATATTTTCATTCAATAGTTATAATATGTATGTGTGTGTAATTGTGATGCTATCGCTCTATGTTATGTTTATGTATTTTAAGAAATTCTCTATATTTCAATGTTACATCATCAACTACTTTCTTAAAAAGTGAGACTTTCTGCTAACTACTACAAAGTTTATGTAGAATAATTTAATTTTCAGTAAAACTGTGTGTATATCCGTTTCACTTCTCATAACTTTACCTCACAACACAGTGATTGGTTATGTCGACTCAACATCAACCACTTCTGAATTGTAAAATAAATACTGTAGGAAATTTTAATGCTTTCTACTTTGCTAATTGTAAGTTTCTCAAAAAATGTAAAAATACACTGCACTCTGTTGTAATCATAACAGAGCTAATAGTTAATATTTTAATATGTTTGTTTAAATTTTATAGAAATTTCATGAAATAGTTATGTACGGCTGTTATATTAAGACATTTTTGTGATAATTACTCATTAAGTAATATTTTAGATCCTTTTTCTTCTGTATAAGGAAAATCTATGTTAAAAATCTCTTTAAAACTAATGCTGTTAACTCTCATTATTATTCAGTTAGATAACCTGACTTCATTACCAAATAGTCAATCCGTGAAGGATAATTTATTTATTTTATTTCAACACATAAATATTGGTACAAAGGGGCACCAGATATACATGCGCCGCACAAATCTCATTTGATTTGTGTGAGGGCTGTAATACTGCCCGGGTGCCCAAACCGAAGCAGGTGGTTTTCTTAGGAGGCCACACCCCGAGCCTTCGACCTAAAGGTCTGATCCATAAGGCAGTGGAGCATTGTGAGGAGATGCAGTCTCATAGTAGCCGGTGACCAACGATTGATTCACACGCCATTTGTTCCCTCAGGATCCTGGAGCTTATGTGCACCATTGGTTTGGAATCAGGGTTTTTCAACTCCCCTAGGTGGACTTTCCGTGTCCACCAACCCGGTTAAAGCGCCGGACATTCGCTTTTCGTCCTTTCAATTTCGTAAACAACACCTCCGTCACGAGAACTTCTGTGTAGTATTAGACATTTGGATGTTTTTTTTCCTCAAATAATCTAGTTAGGTATTAAGTAATATAGCTCGACGTAAATTTTACGAATTTCTTTCTGTTAAACATATTTAAGGGTATTCACTTAATTCATTCTATCTGTGTTTTAAACTGCCACTCATAGTATATTGATCTTTCTCACATTATTTTTTCATATTTCCTTTCCTAAATAAAACACTTATATATCAGATGATTAGTTTACAATGTGGTTTTGGAAACGTATATGTGTGGTAGTGGATTGGAAAAAAGAGTCATTTGAAATTTGTGATTCCAACTACTTTTTTGCATTTAAATGTTTATATGAAATCTTCAATGAGTTTTTCACTCGATAATTCCTTATTAGTCCTAATTGGTCAATCAGTTTTCTTTCTTAAAAAGAAGAAATCTTATAAATAAACAATGTGTAGGTAGATAGATTAATTAAATTTCCCTTGTATGATAGTGCATGATAATCATAATTTGATATTCATTTATATATCTGTACATGATTAGTGGTACATATTTCCATTTAATTCAATTTATATTCTCACTATTAAAAAAGAAAGGTCGGACTATATAGTCGGAAAGTAGAGAGATTTAGTGAAAATAATTTCAAGACATTATCAACTAGGGTTATAGTCAAGGATAATTATTCTGAGTTTGACATTAATGTCACCATATTTGGCAACTAGTTAATGTAAAGTAGATGGTGTCAGCCACTTTTTTAAATGATAATCATCATCAGTGTTTCGATGCTTTTAACTCAGATAATATTTCATAGTCAGTTTATTATCTTGTATTTTCACAAAAATATGTATCTTACAGACCTATAACTTATTCATGAAATCCCATTAACATATGTTATACATTAACATCTTTTATCATATCTAGACTATTTGTGAGTTATTTTTTAAGGTTATCGTCTACTGTATTTCAGTACTAAGAAGGATGAAACATCAGCATCATAGTAAAGTTGAAAAGGTTTGAAAATCAGTATTTCACAATTATGACCCACTCTTTACACCATATGTATGGGTTTCACAATGTAGGCGACTCACAAAGGAGAAAGACTTCTATTATATTATGTTCTGTTAATAAAACATAATCACTGGGATAGTTATATTCTTAAGATAAATCTTTTACAACCATCGTATCTCTCAATCATACTGGGGTGACGTAGCTTTTTTGTAACCCCCTTACAGTTCGCTCCCACGTTTAGTATGGATGTTACCTTACCTATTTCGTTTTATATTGGTTTTCTAGTTGGTACTTTTTATAGATATCACTTCCAACTGTTTTAATTTTCATAGTATCTATTGTTCACTTGACAATCACCGACTGTAATTGTAAGTTGTGTTGGGGTATGTTTACTAGGAATGTAGGTTGTCTGTAGACTAAACTACTATATTAAGATTACACACGGCCTCAAACCATCACTCCTCCTTATGCAGTATCGAAAGAATGTTGCCTCAGTTCTTGTCAGTCAGTCACAACGTAGAACTTCGTGCGTACGTACATCGGTTCGAGTTGCCGTACCACATTAGCACAGAAATGCAGTTGTAGATACAAATCTCATAGTTGTAGATGTAGTAAGAGTATAAGCAGTAATCGGAAAGATCAGAGTTTGAAGATATTATTCAAGGAGTATAATCCAGTGAAATAAATTTGGAAAGAAAAAAGAAAGGGACATGAAGAATTCAGAAGATTAGAATTTGGAGAACACAAAGAGTGGACGCACCTTCGCCATTGCACACGATTTGCGCCATGTCATTCAAGGTCTCTAACCATCGGTTGTTATCATGTCGCGGATCCCAACCAGGTAATCTTCACCTACCAACATGGCTCAGTCCACTTGTCAGTGACTTCATGGATTTGTGCCACGTTTTTTTTATAACCGCCCTTAGCTTTCTTCCAACCTACTCCTACACCATAAAACATTGCACGTTGGGGCAGTCGGTGGTTGAGCATACGTAAAACGTGTATCAGGAATCTCAACCGATGAAGTTTCACTACTTCATCAATCGATTTGCCATCCTTACCTAGTACCCGTTTCCTAACAACTGCACTAATTACTCGGTGGTCCCAGGATATACGAGCAATGCGTCGAAGACACCTATGACCGAACACTAGTAGCCTACGAATATCCTCTACTCTTATCGGCCATGTTTCCCTGACATAAAGTAGGACGGAACAAACTGCTGCGCAATAAACCCGTCCTTTGGTTGCTAGACGGATATCTCGCCTACGCCATAAATGACGCAAGTTGGCGAAAGATAGACGAGCCTTCTGTATCCGTGCTGAGATTTCGTCACACACCAGACCGCAAGGGCTGATGAGACTCTCAAGATAAATGAGGCGGTCAACACGCTCAACTACTTCACTCCCTATGATTATTTCAGGTGTCGATGCAACCCAATCTTGAAGTAACATTTTGCATTTCGAGGGGGGAGAATCGCATCCCGAACATGCCTGCATTGTTGTTTATAGTGGTCAGAAGACTCTGCATTTTGCCAGCATCTTCACCAAGTAAAACTATGTCATCGGCATATTCTTAGTCAACAAGTGAGTCTCCTGGTAGAAGTTCAACCCCTCCAAATTTGGATGAGGAGTGTTATTTCTAAAAGCACATCTACGATAAAGTTAAACAAGAATGGAGAGAGTGGACAGCCCTGACGAACACCACTTGAGGTAATCAATTCTGATGACAGTTTGCCATAAGCTCTCACTCGACCAGTTATGTTCGAGTAGAGTGCTTTTATAAGGGTAATGTACTTTTTTGGTACTCCTTTCAGTGACAAACACTGCCACAGAACCTCACGATCGACGGAGTCAAATGCTCTCCCTCGCTTCAGATTTCCTATAGCTTTTTCAACCTCGTAAAGAGTTGATGGACTTACATTAACTTGCCATTCAGGTCGAGTGGGGATCGTGGGAAACCGAAGTGTGGCTGAAGGCCAGTTGATTTTATCCCTAGTGTTCTGCCCATCGATCCAATCTCCTGGATTGAGAATGAAGAATATTTCCATCTTTTTCGAGATAGTTTCGCTGACATTTGGGTTCCTTATACCGGTTTCTTCAACCAGTCTGATCAGTCGTCTGCTGTTGCCTATTACCACTGCCTTTTCCGTCTCTCTTGCTTTCGCTACCCACCACTGTTCGCAATCATTGCGTAGGCTTCTTATTAGCCTGCGCTTAAGCTGACTCCGCTCTTCGTTATGTTTAGAGCCAAATGGGATGCGTTTCCGAGCACCTATCCGTGCGGTAGATGCTGCTGAGATCCAGTGTTTCTCCCTAACTTTATGATTTACCGTACTAGCAGATATCACTGCTGTTTCCATAGCTTTTCGGATATCATTTCCAAGCTGCCTCGGGGTGGGCACAACTTACATGGCTGTCCAACTGTTTTCCTAGTTAATCCTGAAATATATTCTTAGCTTGCTTATCATTAAGTAGAACCCTAAGGGGCTTCTTTTCAGTGTCTTTCCTACGTCCAGTAAGACTCAGACAGATACGTGCTCGCACTAGAGCATGATCTAAATCTAAGCATGTGCTCCAGAATGAGCGACAGTCTTCTATCGAGCCCCTCCATCGGTGGCTGATAGCGATAAAATCACCAACCACTATCGCTACATCAGAGCGCCTAGCTTTTCGGAGAGGGTCAGAAAGCTTTCCGTAAAACCCATTTTTTACATCATCTGAGCTGCAGTCAGTGGGAGAGTAGGAAGGGACGATGAAGAGGCAACGACGAGTTTCCCTATCTTTCCGAGTCCTCACTGTTCCGTTTAGTCGGATAGCGCACAAACGACCGTCTACTGAGATCCAATCCAAAAGAGCTAGTTCTGCCCTAGGACTCAATGCTATACCTACTCCAGCGAGGCCACGGGAAGCAGCATCAGGGCTTCCAGATACACGGAGCGTGAATCGAGTTGGTTCTTTATTTTGATATGGTGAGGTCAAATGAATGACGCTACTCGGATCCTGCATGAGCGTTTCGGAGACGCAACACACATCGATGGTGCAAGATTCTAAAGTCCGAGCTAAGGAAGCCTGTTGTCCTATTCGGCACAATGTTCGGACGTTAAAAGTTCCTACATGTAGTTTAGAGCGTGGCTTCAGGAGACCAGGAATAACGTTCCGCGTACTCGAATTGTTTGCTCTAGAGGTGCGAGGTGATAAAAGGACTTGAGAAGGATTAGTCGTGGAGATAGGAGAGTTATTAGGAGGTATAGGAAGGATTTGAATGTGACCAACTTGGTCTCGTGTGTTGTTACGGCTATGAGGGCTGATATCACTTCCCGGCTGCCCACATCGTCGAAGGGTGTTTCTTGAGGGACTTGAAAAGGAAGTTGGATTAATGTTGGTCTTAACAATCTGGGAGTGTGACCGCAGAGCCCAAGGGACAACTGCTTGAGGCCGGTCGCGCACCGCCTTTTTGTGGGGGATTTTCGACATGTTAGCTCCGTTCTTCAAAGGGCCTTACCACCGGAGACGGAAATCCGTGAGGTAAGGTGAGGTGTGACATTTTTAGGGTCGACCCTTTCTAACTCGTTCCTCCCTTGTGAGACGGTAGCATCGCTGCAGATACTGGGTGTCCGAGGGAAAAATCTTACTGCTGTCACACCTCTCTACAGTCAGCAGTACGACTTCGCCCTCAGACCTTGAGTTGCTGCTTCTGGTCTTACCGTTTTCCAATCGAGCTGTCTAGCATGGTAAAACTTACAGGAATATATGTTCCAGCCAATATAGCTCGGTTGGGTCATCACGATAAGCAAACCCGACTACCACGTCAAGGTAGCAGCTACGGTCTCTTAATAAATGGAATCGCGTAGAACGACCTGTCGAAAACCCAGTTTCATGAATACTCCTGAAAATATCCCTAGTAATGAGTTAATAGTTTCAACATATCTTCACGTTTCTCCAAATTCGGATTGCTTACTCAATCTTTACCTGCATAAGTGTAGTTTGTCCCAGTAGAAGGTATTTCTTCGGTCATATGAGGATGATTTGATCACTCTTAAGGGATAACAGCTTAACACAATTTTTCACCTACCTTGTCTACTCAGCATGGTTCTTCTACACTCTGGAAACTAAATAAAATTACTGACGTTTTATCGATGTAGCATCCTAATTTTCCCTTATTGTATAATATCAATGTTAGTTTTGCTTGTCGAAGGTTCTATAAAGACAATAACTTTTCTTTCTATCCACTTAGACTTTCACAGAATTGTTACTGGCCTTTCTAGAAGAAGAATCATCTCCTCGATCAACAATTAAACTGCCTATGGATTATTATACACCTGATATGGTCAGTTCAACGAATAATTCCAGAAAGCAGGTGAACACATGTAATACGGAAGATGAGAAGTATCCTGTTAGCAAAATTATAACAGGTTCTACTTCACTATCCAATCCTCCTAAATCTGATAATGATTCAAATTTATCAGATCATAAACCGTATTTCTATATGCTTTAACAATGACTACATCTAATTTATTTTCATTAAAGTTTTTTTCTGTGAGCTGTGATTGTAAAATTCCCATTCTCTTCTATCAAAATTTTCATCTGATTTTAATTTTTTTATTTGTTTACCTTTCGCACAATGTTTTGATGCACCGAAATTTCGGGTGATTTTCAATAATATGTTCATTTTGTTGTTATGCATTGTAGCAACGTAATTCTATATAAAGTAAATATTACAGCTGTAAATCACTTCTTCGGTATTAGTTGGCTTTGGTAATAATAAGTTATTAGAGGATTATTCTTTAGACTAATCGCTATCTGTCTTTGACAGGAGCTAGTTTGTTAGCTCCAACCTCGAATATAATTGTAATGATATCGCGTATCATCATTTGCTACAAAATTCTTAGTTGGATTTCCGTGGCATAGTTACGAAAATAAATGCAAACGATGACCTTCATGTCACCTAAAAACAACCATCTTCGACGTACTCAAGGCCAAGTCACAAAACCACTTAACCATCTAACAAACCTAAATAAACGTCATTCCTAGTTAGGAATAAATCATAATTACTGTTAAGGTTTGCTAACCATAATTAATTAAAATTAACACCTGACAACTATTCTACTCGATTAAAGTCAGACAAATTTGCGTTTAAAGTTGAACCGATTTAAAGGACTAGTTCTTGTTTACGTTTCATAGCTGGATTCTTAAAATAATCGAGTTTTATTTTAAAAGGCGCGCTAGTTCGAGTTTATCTTACTTCAACTTTTCTTTCCGTGGGTGAACTATTTTCTGGTAGGATAGGACTTTCTATCACTTATAAGTGCGAATGTTATTTTTAGTCCACACGCTTGATCGGTCCGTTAACACGGTTCAGTAGGTTTTTACAACTAATTAGTTCACAAAGCTCGGTTGATTCATTCCTATGTTGTCTGTACTGTTATTCTAAATTCCAGTTTGATGGATAAGGTAACGGTGGCCTTAGAATCAACTAACATTTCATGCAACACTAGTTTGGTTTGAGTGCATCTACTCATCAATTAACAGCACTTAATAAATGTCGTGATATACACTGCTATATATGCAGGCTTATTTAAACATGCAATCGAAATATACTGTTTTTAAATGTCAACAAGGGACTTTATGACCGATTTGCAAAGAAACAATAAAAATGAATCAATATTATATGGTATTACAGAGACCCTCGGGAATCAACAATCAATAGCTTGTTTGGCCGATGACATGTTGATTCACCCATCAGTTTGGATATTTAGTGATTTTGCGTTCAGCATTTTCACTATTTTCTGGAAGATTTTGAGAATTGAGCGCTTTTTATTGTAACTGCCTCACAAGCAATGTAGAGATATTTTAGGATAACTGCTGGACAATTAAACTTGAAATGAAAATTATTTTTGGTTAACAAGAACGAATAATTTAGATTCGTCAATCTTACTCCAATAAATTTAGTCCTAGACTGATTGCAGCCATGTAAATGTAATCAATAACTCACAAAATACTACCCATATTGTTACTGTGAGGTTAGTATGTAATAATTATTTTGTTGATGTTACTTAGTTTTGTGAAGTCAATCCTTTTTTCGCAGGTCCATTCTAACTACACTTTTCTTCACATAAAATTAACTGTAAATAGTTTGTTATGAACTAAAACCACCTCAAGGAGTACAAGAAACCATAACTATATAAATGTTTTCTGATTATATAGTCCTACACCTTATACCGTTTATGGTACCTAAATTACCGGTTAAAAACACAAATAGTTGAATTAGAATCTGGTGTCATTGACATGCTTCCTGTAGAACCAAGAAATCTTTGGTTCAATCTCATATTTTCGAGAGCATGATTTACTTAGGAGTCTCATACTAGGAAGAATTACTCTGTTTCGCCCTATGTGGTAAGTTTGAGGACGATTTTCCTCATCTTCCTTGTTCAATAACTGTGGAAATGACAT
Source organism: Schistosoma mansoni (assembly GCF_000237925.1). NCBI lineage: Eukaryota > Metazoa > Platyhelminthes > Trematoda > Strigeidida > Schistosomatidae > Schistosoma > Schistosoma mansoni. The sequence goes on from NC_031496.1 coordinate 13,817,469, forward strand.
GGAATGACAATCGTTCTTTCAAATATCTAGGTAAACTCTATGAGAAGAAAAAGGTAGTTGGTTTGTTCAAATTTTATTGAAAACGTAACAAAAGTACAGTCATTCCTCACCACTGGATGAATCACTAGAGGAATTAGATGACATCTCTGTACATTCTGTGTCTGTATGTTTCCGATGTGCACGTTTGGAATGTGGTCGAGATGTTTTACTGCTCGGCATAAAACTGGGATGTGTATCACTGTGTGGACACTGCATATGTTGCGATCCAGAGGAATTCGGAGATGAAGGAAATGCTTGTCGATTTCCAGAATTAAGTGGTCGAGGCAGAACACCACTTGGCCGGAAAGACGTGACCTGACTTGCTTGCATTTGGCCGCTTCCTTGCTTAAGAGAAGGTGGAGGCAATGTGGTGTTACGAGAATGCTGATCCATTATATTTGTACCAGTGAGCATAGCGGCTAGTGAAGTCGAAGGCGGTCGAGAAGCTGAAGTTTGAGAACCAGCTAATTCCGAACTGGGAGGATTTCCTGTGATGAGGTTCATATTTGGTCCAGTCCACGTAGACGAGCCGCCAGACTGTGAAAAGGACATTGGTGAGGAAACCATGTTAACTCCCGGTAGAATCATATTCGGAGAGCAAGTGACTAGAATTTCATAAGATATACAAAATAATTTGCACCTCAAACAATCATAAACAAAAATAAGTGTACGTTAAAATAAAGGCAATAATAATAATTCATAATTATTCTACACGGCTGTGCCAAAATATCTCTACAATTTTGAGTTTCATTCATCTGAACTAAAACAACACATGCACTAATTAGTATATGGAAAAATCTGTGAAAAAATATTAAAATGGAGCAGTTCCTTGCAACAATTAAAATACAATCGACAAAATTTACTTCATGACTATCGGATCTAGATCGAACAGTAACACACTATCTATTTACCGAAACTCATAGTTTACGCATGTGCTTAATATGAAAAGAATTGGCTTTTTATTATCGCTCTTTAACTTCATCTATCGTCTACCACAGTGAACTACGCTGGCCAGCACAGGAATAGGCTGAAAGAAGTTAGGCGCTGTCAAACCAAAACATGACATCAGACTATGAAGTTACTGCTTCTTCAACTAGGTTATAATAAGAGATACAAATTATAAGGTTGGGGTCCTTAGGATAAGCATGAACTCTAACTGGCGACCGTTGTTTCGATGTATCAACATTAATCACAGTAACCCAGATTTATACATGTCTGATTTTATTCAAAATATTGAAAGTATTACTACAAGTGTTTTTTTCCCAACTTTCTTTAATGACTAGTTTTCACCACCACTGATATCAATACTACTGTGGTGTGGTCTACTTATATCTATATAAGTAGTATATGGTGTTGGTCAGACATAGAATGTATTTTGCCAGAAGACCGATGTGCAAAGAACTGAAATGAAGCGCAATCGTTTGGAAAATGCATGAGCAATGAAATTAGAGAAGAAACAGAGAAGATTGAAACAATTGGTTGTTAATTTGCAAATTGACTGTTCATTGTTTGGTTATCAGAATTTACTGAGATAGTCTGTAATTTTTGCTTAAATACATTCGATTGTCCCCAACCAGTGTTTTGCTCACTACATTTGGTGTCGCTGCCAACCGGAAGGAGGAAGGGTACTGTTCTGCGGACGCCGCTGCGGGTCTGGAGTGGAGGTGCTAGTTGGGGCAGTCTGGTGAGGAGAGGTGGCGTCGAGTGGAGTGTTCTGGCGGGGCGGCGTTGGCTGTAGCGGGTGCTGTCGACGGAGAGGAGCAGTGGGACGTGCGGCTGCTGGGCGGACATCGGATGTAGATGGCTCAGCAGGCCGGTGGAGTACGGGTGTTGAACGTCCCAGGTGCCGGGTGGATGCGGATGTTGGTGCCCCGGCAGGTCGACGGAGCTATGGAGGTCAGCGCGCCGCAGACTCGACATTCTGACGGAGAGTTTGGCACAGACTGCAGTGGAAGAAGATTGCGGCTTGGCGAGCAGAACCACCGCATGGTCGAATGCTTTAAAGGGGGGACGAGTGTGGTGTGGTCTACTTATATCTATATAAGTAGTATATGGTGTTGGTCAGACATAGAATGTATTTTGCCAGAAGACCGATGTGCAAAGAACTGAAATGAAGCGCAATCGTTTGGAAAATGCATGAGCAATGAAATTAGAGAAGAAACAGAGAAGATTGAAACAATTGGTTGTTAATTTGCAAACTGACTGTTCATTGTTTGGTTATCAGAATTTACTGAGATAGTCTGTAATTTTTGCTTAAATACATTCGATTGTCCCCAACCAGTGTTTTGCTCACTACACTACTACGATGATTAACGGATAATCGAGTTCGTTACAAAGTGTGGAAACTTGGGTCAGTGTACATTTTTGACTGGTCTTATGTTGGCTGTAACCAAAAATAAACTGGTCTGCCACAAAATAATACGTTACATAATGATTTTGTTTCTGACATAGCTTGTTTCCCAACTAATCCTACTTGAAACCTCACATTGATTTAAAATAAATACAGTTCTAGGTGAATGAAAACTAGCTTCCCTAGTAGATACTAGACTTGAAAATACATAGAATAAGAAACCCAGATACCTTTCTGGCGCTCCTCTTTGGAAAAACAACTGAAGACATGGGATGGCTACTACCCTATTTCGCTAAGCGCAAAACACCTACTGTAAAACCTCTTCCCAGAATTTTCATAGTTTTCTACATAACTAGGTAATAAATGAGAGCAAAACGGTCATGATACTTTTAGACAACACCACAAAGTAAATTTTGATACAGTTAGATAATTTTACTTAGTGAGCCTTAAATAGAAGTTTGGCAGCAGGATTTCGTTAACGAATCAAACAATTCCATCTTAGGTTGCAGATGATCTATTTCTAAACGTTTTTGGTTAAAAACATTCGGTGGTATCGGTACATATTTCATTTTACGCATAGGGCTGAAATAACTGCTGATTTAAAGGACGTGAAAATATAGCTTGTTTATTACTGTTAATTTTTACTACTCCACTTTCATGTGAGCTTCAGTTAGTCAATCATAACATAATATCTGAAACAAATGTTTATTATGAAAAGCTGCCAGAATTTACATTGTCACAGTGGAAGACACCTTAAGAAAACCAAAACTGTTTAATTCCTATATATATGGAACACGGGATCGCTCACAATGGCTTATGCACATTTATATTTAAACAAGATGATACCTCACTATGCTATATATTTTTGTGTTTGGCTTTGAGCACTTTTAATAAGATCAAACTGTTTATTCTTAACCATTAAATTTTAATTTCTAATGCAAACTGAACTTTTTCATGATCACTATAATGGTTTGTCAACTACTGACGTATAGGAAGCTCAAACTGTCACACTTAGCTTAAGTTTAAATAACGTTGATAATCTCAGGGGATGATACAACACCGTAATGTGACGAAAATTGGTCTGAAGTTCAAAAATAACAGCAGTAGGTGGAAATTACCCAGAGATAAACTTGTGGGTTGCGTTTGGTTACTGTGATATACAGGAGTCTGAGACGTTCCTATATTCGCGTTGCTCAAACTATTTGGACAGGAATTACTGGAGACTGATGGGGTAGACGAAACAACGATGGAAGCTGCGGCAGCAGCAGTATCCGACAAAGCGTCCCAAAGAGACTGGCGAAAATTGCCAGCATCATCAATATGACCCAAGTATCCACGCCGGATTTCTTCTTTATTTGGGTATGGTCTTCTAGGGTCTCCTTGTGTCCAGTTGTCTGGAGCTATTACGCCGTGAGTAGCGCTTATCCTGTGAGAAAATCTAACGAGCTCTTCCATATCAATCGGATTTTTAACAGCAGTAGTCATTGAGTCCAACTTCTGTCTGGAATAATATAGAGCAGTGCTCTACTTAAAATGCATAAGTAAAAAATAGAAAACTAACCAAAATAACCTCAGTCTTTTTTAAATGAAGCTGACATGACTGTATTTGCTTGTCAGATTTCGAACAATCAGCTTTAAGGAGATCGATCTTTTTCTGTATTTCATTGTAAACTTCAACTAAACGGTAGAATTAGTAACGCATACTGCAAAATTTATCGAAATACTTTCTTTGTAAGTTTCCTTAAGCTGTTGATCTTTTTCCAACAGTAATTCTATGAGAGGAAACAGTGTAACAGACTTCTTTTTAGAGGCTGCAGAAAGTATGTCCCTAATAAAAAAAGAACCTCGAGATATTTTAAGTACAGTATACCTTAAAAGTGAATCAGCATCTTCTAACTGACCTATCAGTTTTTGTTTTAAAGACACTCTGCTAGACATGTGAAGTTTAGTCTTTGGTTAATAGATCTACAACCGTTGAGAGAATGAACGAAAACCCACAAACGCTTGACGGTGGTCGACGTTATCGACAATCACACAAAACGAGAATCTAGGTATAAGAACAACAAAAAGACAAACATGTAACTTCATAGTTATATAGAACTACTTTGTACATAGTAATGAATGTAGCTAACAACAGAGAGAAACGCCCACAAGTGAATCAACAACGATTCGGTAATAAACAATGAGGATGCAATGAAAGTATTTTCATTTGAGTTAATTCTGTAATTGGATATTCAACGAGATGGTGGAAGCTAGCCTCAGATGTAGTCTTCTTTGGATGCGAACAAATAATTTTGAATACCATTTAACCGACAACAGCAGTTTAACCACTCGGTCAGAGCAACATCATGTCCTAAACATTGGGTCTTCACATTTCTAATGTTGATAACTAACATTGCCCTCTATTTTAGTTATAAAAACGAGAAAAAGTATTTGCATACCCACTGAAGGAGAAAAAGCATAAAGTAACGCATAGATTCTGTAATGCGGCAGCAGTATTCAATAATTAATGGTAAAATGTAAATCTAATAATAGAATAAGTGCTGTCTTTCAGATTGATGCCTGATTTTTATCATACGAGACTGCTAACTTTTCCTATCTCGACTGTTGTAAAGGGTACAGATGTTAGGTATGTCTATGAATCAATAAGATTTCTGTGCGAAACCCATTTTTACTAGCTTGTTTGCATCAGATCGTTTTGAAAACCCCTTAAGCCCATATCTCACGTTTTGTGACTCATGTTGAAAAGCACCATTAATTATAATTATATTTCCTTTTTGTCACAAAATATTTCATAACTGAATACCGTTTTTTCGTTAGCTAGGTGTATTTCAAGGTCGTCAACATACTTTTCTTCTACCAAATTACATTTTCTGTAATCATTTATTCAAATCCAGAACATTTGATTACTTCAAATAAATCCACTCATGATTGAAAAGGAAAGTAGGGTTTTCAATAAGATGACTTTTACGTTCCTGTCCAAATAAAATTGACTAAATCTTAGTAAATGGACTGAATGCGGTGATGAACCCGAATAATAAATACTGGCTTGACACTGGGTTTTACCATTCTTGGCGCCCAGTGCTTGGTAACTCCCTCTCTCTAACCCATTGTTTATATGTATTGTCATCGGTGTACGACAGAAAATCCTCGAAGTGAATGTCTAATTATAATGGCCATATATGAATCCTCGGGAACTAGGGTTGCAAATTCAGATGGACTTTGTTTAAACGATTCGTACATTTGACACTGTGGAGCTTAATACACTATGTCACGTATCCTCGACCATCAAACCTTTGTTGAGAGACCTCCACATCCCTGATTTTTACTCCGCTTACGACATCTCCAAGTTTTCCGACGAAGTCAGAGACTTAATAGAATCAAGCTTACCTCAAAGTATGGCGCAGTGTATTTGCTGATGGACAGATGCTTTTATAATAAAGCAAAAGGAGTTATAAACCTAGCATTCTTATATCGATTTTAATATAGTCACCACGTTTGAAGGATCGTTCTTGGTAGTTTTATGGGAATCTGTATAAAAATCCCTACATGTACACACTCTTGTAATGTAGATTTCTTGCTTTAACTTAATTACAAAGTTCTAACTTTGGTTCCTTTAGCTATTCCCCCTGTTGATCTTCTTATTAAGGATGAGACGGTCTATACTATTTTATTATAGATTTTGTTATTCTTACGACTTTATATCAACTACTTAACAATACTGTGACGTGAAGCATAACTTGGCTTAAAAATGTTAAATCCTTGATCTGTCTACCCACTTTCGTGCCGAGCATAACTTGTCTAATGTAGAACAAGAACTTGACGCGATAGGCTGACTGGCCTAACCTTGAGGCTAGTATGCGTGAGTTCGAAGTGGGGTGGAGAGAAGAAAACCATTCTATCACCTGATTGGCTGGCAGGCACGCGCGAAAGAGAAGACAAGACGACTGGAACACTACTCACTTTATTCCAAAATCCGATCTGGTACCCGAATTCAGATTAGTGTAAAAAGATATATGAATAAATAGATGACTAACCCGACCACAACGTACTATAATTAGGAAAATACAATTATGTCTGAAACTGGGGGATCAGAGTAGAAAATAGAGTACAAAAGATTACGTCTAAATTAGAATAGCTTTAGAACAGAAAAGGCTATGGCAGTGAATCCTACATCAAACGAAAGCTTATGATCTGTAGAATAGACTAGGGACAAAAGTAAATGTTATCGTTTTACAAGCTTTGAATTAAATGAAATAATGTCCTCAAAAACAGCTTCCGTAGTTTGTCAATGCTTCTTGTTTCGCTGCTCACATCAAAAAACTTTGGCTGAAGGAAACTGCATGATATATTTAACTCAGTTCTATGAGTTGAAAAGTCTTCAAATAGGAGAGTTACAACGCCCCATGATGAAAGCTGAGATTCTCCGAAAGACACCTAGCCATAGATGTGACAACAATAATTATGGAATTTCTGGATGTGCAAACAGTGCAGGAGATTGAAAGAGCTATTTCATTCGCTAGGTAAACGAGTTGTATCCTGGCTGTGGTTCGAATAGGTGAAGGTTACTGGTTGCAATCTGAACTTCAGAAAAACTTTTGAACTATGGTCTAATTTGATATTACTACATTTATCTATGTTTCATACATAGTTGTTTATTCTTGTTCTGCGTCAAGATATTTACATATTCCGCATCTCCTTTATTTCTATTTCCTTGGTTTCTTCCTTTCCTCCTTCAAAATCTATTCAAAATTCTTGCCAATTACGCAGAACCTGATTTATTATTACTATTCTATTATTAATATTTTACTTTCCTTTTCCTTCCTTTCTCAAACATGGCAAATGTAATGCTAACATCATTGAAAATTGTGTATTATTGCATTTTTGAAGAAACCCGAAATGGTTTCTTCACAGCACTTATGTACCCATAAGATGTTTGTGAATAATAATAATAATTAACAATAGAACTAATCTCAAAATGGCAGATTTGTCATGACATGATTACTTAATCTATAGGATCGTACGTGAAAGTCACGTCACTGTTTATTCTGACTCGTCCTACGTGACAATCAGCAATACGATGTTCAGCACTTCTGAAGAACATATTTTGATTGGGAATAAAATCATATATTTGGTGTGTAAAGATATGAGTTACACAAAAAGACCACGTTTCCAAACCCGAGTCATACTACTGCGGTCAACTGTTGCTTCGTTCACCATTTGTGACCTTTAAATGTTACATGTTGAACGTGAATAACCTCAGTGGTTATATTCTCGGCTTCAAAGATCGTGTGATTAGGAACCAATACCACGACAGAACTATTATTATATTTGCTTATTGAAGAAAGAACTATTACATGCACAAAGGGCATCTTTAATACTTCATAAAGAATCATGAAAATAAGGTTACAAAATAAAGAACTAACGCCCAAAGGATTTACAGCCCATGTCTCAAAATAAAGAAGGAAGAAATTCAGTTAAATATCATTTATTGCAATTCTCTTATGACGAAAATGGAAAGTTTGTACTACATGTCTTATTTAAATAGGTCTTAGCAACCGTGAAATTTTAGTATAGTACTAACATCTATACCCATCTACTGACCAACTGACATATCTGCGTGATTGTTCTGTCAGATATTTTCCCAAATACTATTTATTGAATAACGCTACTTGGTTCGCATCTTATTTCTAAACACATGTAAATTGTCAATCATACCCATAAAAAATGGTGTGTCTAATATGTTGAAAAATATCATTATTAGTTACTGCGTAGTTGGAGTTCTCAAGTTTGATTCAAGAGAGAATTTCGTAGTAGTTCTGACGACACCAATCGACACTTTGTTATACGGTTGTAATATCCAAATTCCCGATCCACTAATATTTTAAGGTTATAAAAAAATATAACATAACTCAGTGGCTTCTTGGGCAAAACAAACAAATAAAAATTGTAACCATATACTAATCGACAATTAATAGGAAATCATCTTCGAAACACATGTAGAATCGAAATCTTATTCGTCTTCAAAAAATGAGCTTTCAATGTGCAAACACTGAGAACGATGATGAATGAAATTGTTACTTCAAGACATTATGCTTCTATAATCTTCCATGATCCAATATTACCAGCATTTGAGCTCTAAATCCAAGGAACGTCCTAACCTTATATCCGTTCCCACAATCTTTGAGCCATTTACGGCCTAAACTGTTGCTACCATTTCATATTTCTTCTGCATTATATCAATTCATATTTCTCCTTTATTTACGAACCTCACCCTATGTTCACTCGATATTTTATTTTATTTCAGTAAATGCCCCGAAAATTAAATATGTGGCTGGATTATTATAAACGTGCGTGCAGTATTAAACTGGAAATAAAGTAAACCTTTTGGCCTTAAACTCGTATATAAATCAAATATCATTCAGCTCATATGAAAAATACGAATCTCATTATCCTATGCCAAAAAATTACATGCAATTTTCCGCGGAGTAGAGGATAGTTCTTTCTACCTTACACCTTTTACCCCTCGTGGAAGAGCATAGGCCGCCCAACAGCATTCTCCATCCAACTCTGTCCTGGACAATCCTTTCCAGTTCTTTCCAGTTAACATCCATCCTTTTCATATCAGAATTTTCAATACAAATGTCAAAACAGTTCTACTGTATGGGGCGGAAACGTAGAGAAATACGAAAGCCATCATCCGAAAGATACAGGTGTTTAATAACAGTTGTCTACGCAAGATACTTCGGATCCGTTGGTCAGACATTATCAACAACAACCTACTGTGGTAGAGAAAAGACCAGATTTCAGTGGAGGAATAAATCAGGAAGAAGCGCTGGAAGTGGATAGAACACACTTTGAGAAAATCACCCAACTGCGTCACAAGACAAGACCTTACATGAAGTCCTGAAGTCTAAAGGAGAAGAGGAAGACCAAAGAACAAAGTACGCCGAGAAATGGAGACAGACATGAGAAGAATGAATAAAAACTGGAAAGAACTATAAAGGAAGGCCTAGGAGAGAATGGGTTGGAGAATGCTGGTCGGCGGCCTATGCTCCATTAGGAGTAACAGGCGTAAGTAAGTAAGTAAAAACGTGCTCATGTCACTAAGCCAACTGCAGTAAATTCTGATGAAAAGTCTGTATTAGAACCCGTCGTATTCTTAACCGAAGTTCCGCAAGTTGTCCCAACTTCAAAAATTATTTTGATCAAGTTTATTATTTGTAAGTTGCATATACCTCAATAACACTCATGTTAACCTGCCCTGCACATGTAATTTATCGGATTTTCTCTATGCCAATTAAATTTAATAATTATTTTAGTCGCCTTTGACGTTTTCCAATAAACCCACCATAGTCGTTATTGCTATGTGTGTTCGGGTCTAAGAAGACGTTTAATATAGGAGTAACTGTCAACTCACATATGAATGAAAACTAAGTTTCAATCCAGGTATCGAATATTCGTTGTCAAATTAGGAGCAATGAACTCAGATATATCGTTCTTAGAATAACTCTAAAAATTTTCACAATAAGCCTTCGATTTTGAGATTTTTGAGGCGAAATTTCGGAAGTATCAAAATTAGGCAGTCTGAAACAGATAATGTCCAATGTTAGAATTATGAACGCACAAACTCAAACAAATCCAATACAAAATGAAACTAATGGTATTCGTGATACTAGGTATTATTCGGTTAAATAATTTCAGCCCCATCTGTAACGATGTGGCTCATTTTCAGAACGTTTACAATTAACACGAATACTTTAGTGCGTGTTATTTATACGAACATATATAAATAGTACATATAGTGGTTCGAAGTAGCGTTCTTAGTGACAGAAAAGAAACATGAGGAGAAGAGATAGGTTCAGTCTGAGTAGCAATAAGAATGTAAGAGACCATTCTGAGATGTGTTATTGATGTATTTAATACAATGTTTTCACATACTACAAAATCCCTGTAATATTATACAAAACAATGAATCGTTTGCGCTGATCGGGATTTCGTTCCTTACGCTTGGTGTCACTGCCAGGACAGGCACAGAGTGACAATTCTGCAGACGCCATTGTGTGCCGAGGAGAAGCTGGTTCAAGTGGATTGGTACAGATAAAAGACGTCGAAGGGGGAAGTCTGGTAAGGCGGCTTTGGGTGTGGTGGTCGCTGTCAATGGAAAAGAGACGTCGAATGTCCCAGGTACTGGAACTTTAGATTCAAATGGCACAGTGAGCCGACGGGACTACGAAGGTTAGTGCGTCTGTAAGCTCGACATTTGATGAGGAAGTAGTGGACGCTACTCGCAAGGTTGTGAGTAGAGCGCGGAAGGACGCAATGTCGAAGTTGCAACAAGTCGGATGAATTGAAGAGTTTCAGCACATCGGGATCACAGAGTTGACAGAACTTGGAGACCAGACGAGAAGAGAGTTCAGGTGGCAGAACATACCGAAATATAAATTGAGACTAATGGCTATGCATATGTATTACGTAAATACTTAGTCATTTGTCACAGAAATCCTTCGGCCCATTGTGGTGTTTTGCAACACTGGGGACCTAAAGGCAAGAAATAAAAACCTAATAAAAATATGTCTATTATGAGCTAATGCTACGCATTGAACGAAGGACATGGTTTGCACGTTACACTAGGGTCACATAACAACATGCCCAATAAGTTTGATGTTTCTCCAACCTCTACAGTTATCATTTAATGTTTAAATGTACCGTCATTATATTGGCCTTTGTTAGTTACCATACCAAATTACTTGGCAAGAAAATACTTGTTGCCGGACTGGTAACCCTTCTTGTATTGAAATCTTCACGTCCTGGCTTTATGTGTCGACCGAGAAAACCATCACACATCGAAATGTTTCGTGATATGGTTATTATATTTCACTGGGCAACTTCAAACAGTGGTGTTTGTCAAAACCAAGAAGGTTGACATTCTTGTTGAATGTTTAGGAAACGATTTGTCCTGTGAGTTTAAAGATGTCACGGATATTCAGTGATGGGTAACTCTGTTATATGTACATTCATTCTAATCGTGAATTTCAAGCCTAGTTAAACTAAAAGTAGGTAATGATGGGGTTTGAAGATATTTTTTTGAGAATATCGATGCGCTGAAAAGCACGTATTCTAAGCACACTGATTGTTGAGATAGATGCCCAGCACGATGTAGGCAATTACCGTATACTTCGGATGTTTGCTTGAACGCGTTCTGAGAGGGGTGGGTCTAGTAAATCTGATGAGGTTGGAACTAATGTAAAAGACTTATAGAACTATTGATTTTAGAGGCTTTTTCACCGCCAAAAATTGCCTACCACTACGAACTCTCTAAATTCCTGAGCTTCACTTTTTACTGGCTAAGTTCTAAATTTCCACCGACAAGATTTGATTAACAACAAACCCTGAGAAGAAACGTCCGGTGTATTTTTCAGATACTTTACAGCAGAGAAAAAAGTGAATCAATTATTGTGCATAGAAACTAAGAAACTACATTCATATAAGTCAGAAAAGCGTGGAAAACGAAGCAAACACGTTAGGAATTCATGATCAAACAGAATTCCAGTGATACGCGGGTTTACTCATCAAGTAATCTACTCAAGGAACATGACGTCAGTAAACTCAGTGTCGGAATTATCAGCCGATTTCTTGAGACAAAGATAGAACAAACAGAAGCATACCAAAAGATGCAGACTTTCTGTCCTCAAAATACTAATCTCCCTTCAAGCAAACCTTACGCTGATAACGTCGAGGCGCATTTTCTGGCCAGTTCAACAGTAGAAATTCCCACTTGATTTTTCAGCAGTTGTATTCGGCAAATTAGGAGTATGGAAATACTGTGGTCACTCCATCACTTCAAAAGATAAGGATATGCTGCGACGTATCAAAAAGCGGGCCACGAAATCAGTTTGAGAGTTCAAATTCAAACCTTGTGAAAAGCGGCTAAACTCACTGTGACTTTAATCAGAGGCTTTAGTTTGATGACGCAGAGCAGTCCAAACGCTTGTAGTGGATGTCGAGTCGTGGACGGACTATGATCACCACTACTATTCGATTACGCGTACAAATATGACTTGGTTCCCTTGATAGCCCGTAAACCAGAAGGCTTTACTAGTCCAGATCAAGTATATTTATTGGCGATCTCGTGGTATCGAAATAATACCGAGACGTGCCAAAGAGTACAAGCGAACAAGCAGTGCGTGAGCAAGCTCGAACCAAACCAGGCGGTATATGGAACAAGAAGTGAAACGGATACAGTTAAACAAATACAGTAAAACAATCTCTGGTACAATTGGTTACAATAATAATAATTGTTTCTATTATTCCAATCGTGTTCTTATCGAGACTGGCCGGTCACTACAGGAGCCCCCCGCTAGAAAGGATTTACACTTTCGATACGTAGCGGTTTCATTCGTGGGACTGATCGCGAAACGTGCAATTGTAGGACGAAAACGTTGGTAGAACAGGGAGTGATCGTTGATCCTCGAGTTGCCACCAAAAGTCTTTGACGTAGAACGGCACCAGAAGGAACGTGCTGTATTGATTGCTTGGATTAGCATGCTACACCAGAGTGGTTTGTATCCAGAATCTGAAGGTTGCGTTCGTAGAGGTCCGGACCAGAAACGCTGCAGACGTAGGACGAAACCAGATTGAGCCAAGGAACCAGATGCGACCAGGATAACCATGTTCGGGACCAAATGTATATCATACGTATTTGGAGCCAGAGAGATCGACTGAGTGCGTTGACTAGAGCGTGGGTGATCAGGCCAGCTTTCGCCAAAGTTTACTGAAGTCGACGATACCGGAACAGCGATGGTCGAAGGCGTAGGCTCGGAGTAAACACAAAAAAAAAATGATAGAAAAAGAGAAAAGTGTAGCTTTCTTGTAGTATAGGGGTAGATTCCTATACTGTATCCGTAGTTGGTTATGAGGTTAGTCGAGAAAGCGTACGGGTAAGCGTACTCGGCGACCAGAACGTGAGACGGTAGTCTCGTTCGAACC
>NC_031496.1:13831046-13833442 GCF_000237925.1 Schistosoma mansoni
AGAAGCGCTGGAAGTGGATAGAACACACTTTGAGAAAATCACCCAACTGCGTCACAAGACAAGACCTTACATGAAGTCCTGAAGTCTAAAGGAGAAGAGGAAGACCAAAGAACACATTACGCCGAGAAATGGAGACAGACATGAGAAGAATGAACAAAAACTGGAAAGAACTATAAAGGAAGGCCTAGGAGAGAATGGGTTGGAGAATGCTGGTCGGCGGCCTATGCTCCATTAGGAGTAACAGGCGTAAGTAAGTAAAAACGTGCTCATGTCACTAAGCCAACTGCAGTAAATTCTGATGAAAAGTCTGTATTAGAACCCGTCGTATTCTTAACCGAAGTTCCGCAAGTTGTCCCAACTTCAAAAATTATTTTGATCAAGTTTATTATTTGTAAGTTGCATATACCTCAATAACACTCATGTTAACCTGCCCTGCACATGTAATTTATCGGATTTTCTCTATGCCAATTAAATTTAATAATTATTTTAGTCGCCTTTGACGTTTTCCAATAAACCCACCATAGTCGTTATTGCTATGTGTGTTCGGGTCTAAGAAGACGTTTAATATAGGAGTAACTGTCAACTCACATATGAATGAAAACTAAGTTTCAATCCAGGTATCGAATATTCGTTGTCAAATTAGGAGCAATGAACTCAGATATATCGTTCTTAGAATAACTCTAAAAATTTTCACAACAAGCCTTCGATTTTGAGATTTTTGAGGCGAAATTTCGGAAGTATCAAAATTAGGCAGTCTGAAACAGATAATGTCCAATGTTAGAATTATGAACGCACAAACTCAAACAAATCCAATACAAAATGAAACTAATGGTATTCGTGATACTAGGTATTATTCGGTTAAATAATTTCAGCCCCATCTGTAACGATGTGGCTCATTTTCAGAACGTTTACAATTAACACGAATACTTTAGTGCGTGTTATTTATACGAACATATATAAATAGTACATATAGTGGTTCGAAGTAGCGTTCTTAGTGACAGAAAAGAAACATGAGGAGAAGAGATAGGTTCAGTCTGAGTAGCAATAGGAATGTAAGAGACCATTCTGAGATGTGTTATTGATGTATTTAATACAATGTTTTCACATACTACAAAATCCCTGTAATATTATACAAAACAATGAATTGTTTGCGCTGATCGGGATTTCGTTCCTTACGCTTGGTGTCGCTGCCAGGACAGGCACAGAGTGACAATTCTGCAGACGCCATTGTGTGCCGAGGAGAAGCTGGTTCGAGTGGATTGGTACAGATAAAAGACGTCGAAGGGGGAAGTCTGGTAAGGCGGCTTTGGGTGTGGTGGTCGCTGTCAATGGAAAAGAGACGTCGAATGTCCCAGGTACTGGAACTTTAGATTCAAATGGCACAGTGAGCCGACGGGACTACGAAGGTTAGTGCGTCTGTAAGCTCGACATTTGATGAGGAAGTAGTGGACGCTACTCGCAAGGTTGTGAGTAGAGCGCGGAAGGACGCAATGTCGAAGTTGCAACAAGTCGGATGAATTGAAGAGTTTCAGCACATCGGGATCACAGAGTTGACAGAACTTGGAGACCAGACGAGAAGAGAGTTCAGGTGGCAGAACATACCGAAATATAAATTGAGACTAATGGCTATGCAAATGTATTACGTAAATACTTAGTCATTTGTCACAGAAATCCTTCGGCCCATTGTGGTGTTTTGCAACACTGGGGACCTAAAGGCAAGAAATAAAAACCTAATAAAAATATGTCTATTATGAGCTAATGCTACGCATTGAACGAAGGACATGGTTTGCACGTTACACTAGGGTCACATAACAACATGCCCAATAAGTTTGATGTTTCTCCAACCTCTACAGTTATCATTTAATGTTTAAATGTACCGTCATTATATTGGCCTTTGTTAGTTACCGTACCAAATTACTTGGCAAGAAAATACTTGTTGCCGGACTGGTAACCCTTCTTGTATTGAAATCTTCACGTCCTGGCTTTATGTGTCGACCGAGAAAACCATCACACATCGAAATGTTTCGTGATATGGTTATTATATTTCACTGGGCTACTTCAAACAGTGGTGTTTGTCAAAACCAAGAAGGTTGACATTCTTGTTGAATGTTTAGGAAACGATTTGTCCTGTGAGTTTAAAGATGTCACGGATATTCAGTGATGGGTAACTCTGTTATTTGTACATTCATTCTAATCGTGAATTTCAAGCCTAGTTAAACTAAAAGTAAGTAATGATGGGGTTTGAAGATATATTTTTGAGAATATCGATGCGCTGAAAAGCACGTATTCTAAGCACACTGATTGTTGAGATAGATGCCCAGCACGATGTAGGCAATTACCGTATACTTCGGATGTTTGCTTGAACGCGTTCTGAGAGGGGTGGGTCTAGTAAAACT
>NC_031496.1:13833642-13976979 GCF_000237925.1 Schistosoma mansoni
GCTGTGGGACATCGGCAATGATGAACGTCCACAGATACTGTCGTCGGTTGCTCAGGTTGACCGTAAGTTGTCGTGTACCATAGGTGGGAATGACTGAGCCATTCGCAGCGCGTAGTCGAAGCATAGTGGCTTGAGACTTACTGTTACCGATAGGTACGACAGAAACTTGGGCACCCGTATCCACAAGGTACCTAGCGTTGGTGCGATAATCGTGCACGTAAAATAAACGGCCAACCTGAGGTGAAGTGCCGGCGAGTACGGCCGCATTTACTCGCCGGCTGAGAAGTTTCCCGCCTTGTATGAGCAGGGAGCTCGACAATGACGGGCACCGGCTCCGAAAGCACGGTGAAACCAGCACCAACCTGGACTCGCTTCCGAAACCGCCTTCTGGCGTGGCTTGGAAGATGCCCGCTTGGGGCGAGTCGTTACGGCTTTTCGAGATTGTGACCTGGGTCGGGGGACGTAGGGGGCTGGCACATTTGCGCGGTCTCGGAAACTGAGACGAGTATGGATACATCTGTCCCTATCCCCATGAGCCGGAGGTCGTCTAGCATCGAGATCAACGTTAGAACGGGAAAAACTAGCAACTAAATGGTCGCCTTTGGTGTTAACTCGTGCCAGAATCTTATCTGCTATGAGGGCCACCTTGTTGAGCGGGGTGTCCTCGAGCAGAGCCGTAAGGGTTGGCTGGATACTGACTGGTAAGGCTTCGAGCCACAACTCTTTGACTATCTCAGAGTCTGCTGTCGAGTTTCCTGCAAGGGACTGCAGGCGCGTGAGGTGGTGGCTCGGCTTAGCATCACCCATAGGGTGACGTGCTAAGAGAGTCCTCAATCGTTCCTCTCTTGATGGGAGGAAATGTCGAAGGATAGCATCCTTAAGACGGTCGTAAACGTTCGGAACGTTCGGATTGAGGACAACCTCACGGACAGCGGTTAAGTGATCCCCGGGCAATGATTCCAAAGCGTAGGCGTACTTTTGCCTTTGGTTGGTTATGCGGCGGATCTCAAATTGAGATTCCAGTGCCGCGAACCAGACTTCTGGATCATGAGGGATGAAAGGAACCGGTTGAAAGTTGATAACCTGTACCTCGGAGTCTATTATATTTATACTACTCTTATCGTTATCCACCATGGTAAGTTGCCAAGATATTATATATTGAAAAATATCAATACGAATATATGCAACAGATGTGGATAGATAAATAGACTCACCGGATTGATCTGGCTTGGAGAATTGGCCAAGTTTGACTTGTGCTCGATGGATTGGGTTACCAGCTGTATTGCGTGTTCCAACAACGGCTCACCAGTTGTTGTGCGTGTTCCAAATACGGCTCACCAGTTGTAGTGGATGTCGAGTCGTGGACGGACTATGATCACCACTACTATTCGATTACGCGTACAAATATGACTTGGTTCCCTTGATAGCCCGTAAACCAGAAGGCTTTACTAGTCCAGATCAAGTATATTTATTGGCGATCTCGTGGTATCGAAATAATACCGAGACGTGCCAAAGAGTACAAGCGAACAAGCAGTGCGTGAGCAAGCTCGAACCAAACCAGGCGGTATATGGAACAAGAAGTGAAACGGATACAGTTAAACAAATACAGTAAAACAATCTCTGGTACAATTGGTTACAATAATAATAATTGTTTCTATTATTCCAATCGTGTTCTTATCGAGACTGGCCGGTCACTACACGCTCGTGAACATTCGTTTAATTATTTACTTGTACTCAGTTCCAACACAAGATTTGGAGGTAGCACATGGAAACTAGAGATATAACACAACAGAATGGACTGTATGTTCACTTTTCACCTCTGGAGAGTAATTGAATACTCAGATTACCTGGCAGATGAGGTGGTTCAAGCGACTTTTCAGGGGTCCCTCAATAGGAAACTGTAATGAATCTTAATGACTCCGGACAGTATTTCACTATAATTTACTAATATTTCTTTTTCAATCAATAAATATGCATAGGTTCTCACACAGAGATATCAGTGCCCCACTGCTAATAGGTACGGAATCTTGATAAGCATAAGTTTCTCTTTTCCGCCTACAACTCTATGACTAATTGTTGTTGAAATTTGGAATTGATTTGGCGGTGGTTTTGATAGACTTTGCTACACTGTCTAGTTTTCAGTGTACCCGAGAGCTACAACGATAGTATTCATAGTTCCTGGAAATTACTTATTTCGTAAGTTTTTATCTTCTAAGCTTCGTCTCAAAGACACAATATGATATGTTGGTAAACGAAACTTTAGAAAACGTACTCACACATCCATTTCAAGGAATATTATGTGGACATAACTTGATGTTTATTTTTGTTGTTACTGAGAATCTACTAAAATGCCGAATACCTATTCTGTCTGTGTAATCAGGTTTAATCAAAACAATAGGGAGTGTCAAGTTACGATTTTGGAACTTCGTCACATTCGCATACATAGTGATTCCAGTGATTGTAGCCAATTAGACTTGTAAAACAATCATTATTAACGTTGTGCCAACACATTTGTGTTCATTAACACGTTTTCCATAATATATTACCCAGCTTGTGCTTGAACCATGCGTCACAGTATATACTACCTTCATACCGATATATTACTAGATTTCTAACCATTTTGTAACATAAAACAAGTACCTAATGAAATATTCCACTTTTTTGTAAACCTAGAATATATTGGCTGCCAAAAACATCGGCCGCCACTTGATTTTATCCGAAAGTATCCTCGACAATAATATTCTTTTATGCAGTAGAAATGTCTGGAGTAATTTGTCAACCTCAAGTAGTGTCTGACAAGGCTTTCCACCATCTACATTTTTGTTTAACTTCATCATAGACCTACTGCTGGGAACAACTTTCTCGTTGACTGAATTTTCGGGAATTGATCTACCAGGAGGTCCACTTATCCACTTAGAATGCGCAGATAACATAGTCCTGTTCAGTGAAGACGCTGATAAAATGCAGTCTTTTGGTAGCACTGAGTAACACTGCAAGGATGTTCGAAATGCTTTTCCCCTCTCCAAATGCAATTTGTTGCTCCAGAACTGGCCTGCGTCAATACCTGAACTAAGGATAGGGGGTGAAGTAGTCGGACGCGTTGATAACTTCATTTATCTTGAAAGTCTGATCAGACCTAATGGGTTAGTGTCTGAAGAAATCTCAGCACGGATTCAAAAAGCTCGCTTGGCTTTTGCCAACTTACGTCACCTATGGCGAAGACGAGATATCCGTCTATCAATTAAGAGATGAGTATACTGCGCAGCAGTTCGTTCTGTTCTACTTTACGGCTGTGAAACATGGTCGTTAAGAGTAGAAGATACTCGTAGGTTACTAGTATTTGACCACAGATGTCTTAGAAATATTGCTCGCATCTACTGGGATCACCAGGTAAGTAATAGTGAGGTTAGACACAGGGTATTAGGGAATGATGCTAAATCAGTTGATGAGGTGATGAATCTTCATCGACTGAGATGGTTAGGCCACGTGTTACGTATGCCTGAACTCAGATTACCACGACGCGCTATGCTGACTAGCGTAGGGGATGGTTGGAAAAGAGTTAGGGGCGGCCAAACCAAAACGTGGCATCAATGCTTGAAGTCACGAACTTCTAGTCTGAGCCATGTTGGTAGATACAGACTTATTTATTTATTTATTTATTTAAACATATATATTGGTACAAAAGGGCACCAGATACATATGCGCCACACAAAATAATGAAAGTAGGAAGAGAAAGGATGAAAAGATAAGGTGGACTGAAATGTACAACCAGAAGACTCTTTCAGTTAAGAAAGTTAGAACCATTCTTTATGAAGAAAGTAAAAGAAGGTTGCAGCAGGATCGCCACTGGCTTCTATTCTGAGCCATATCTGATAACGCCTCTAGCCACTGTGTTGCACCATCTCTCGGACCCCAGCCAGGGAGTCGTGAAGGACCAACAGAAGCTAGCCCTTTGCAGCTCTCTTTCATGCCACGACACCATGTCATACACTGACCTCCTCTCCGCTTTTTCCAACCAGTCCCAGAGTCGGCAAATAATGCACGACGTGGAAGTCTCTGGGACGACATTCGTAAAACATGTCCAAGCCACCGAAGTCGGTGTTCCAAGATGGTGACACCAATTAAATTATCGTCTCTGCGCCCGAACACACGATGCCGAACCTCTGCATTACTAACATGGTGTTGCCACTGAATGTCAGCAATCCTTCGGAGACAACGATGATCGAACACAGAGAGACGTCTAACATCCTCAACTCGGAGAGGCCAGGTTTCACAAGCATAGAGCAAAACTGCTCTCACCGACGTGTTGTAGATCCGACCTTTTACAGCCAGACTAACATCACGAAGGTGCCAAAGATGGCCCAGATTGGCATAAGCCGCTCTGGCTTTCATTATACGTGCATCAATCTCATCACTCACGCCCCCACCAGCACTTATATAGCTACCTAGATACACGAACTTCTCAACTACTTCAATCTGCTCACCATCTAGGGTGAGTACAGGATGAGAATCCTACCAGTCTTGTAGGAGTACTTTGCACTTGGAGGGTGCAAAGCACATGCCGTACCTGCGGACACTGATTGCCAACTGATTAAGTGCGGATTGCATGCCTTGGGCATTATCACACAGTAAGACAATATCATCCTCATACTCGAGGTCGAGAAGTCGTTCTCCAGGCAGCAGATCCACACCGCCATTACTTACATCCATCAGAGCTGTTTCCAGGATGTCGTCGATGGCAAAGTTGAAGAGGAATGGTGAGATTGGGCAACCCTGCCTAACCCCACTGCTCGAATGGAACAAGGGAGAAAGGTGGTTGTATGCCCTCACTCTGCCTGAGGTGTTCGTATACAGGGCCTTTAAGATGTTAATGAACTTCTCAGGCACACCCTTCTTCAATAGACAGTCCCAGAGAACAGTCCTGTACAACGAATCGAAGGCAGCCCTGATATCAAGAAACACTACGATTGTTGGCCTGCGATAAGTATGACGGTGTTCTAACATTTGGCGGAGGGTGAAGATGTGATCGATGCATCCTCGACCAGAACGAAAACCAGCCTGCTCCTCTCGAGTCAATCGTTCTCGGGTTTTAAACAACCTACGAAGAATGACAGAAGCCAATAGTTTGGACGCGATCGGAAGTAGACTTATCCCCCGATAGTTGTTACAGGAACAACGTGAACCCTTTTTAAAGATAGGGACGACTATTGACTCATTCCATGATGTTGGAACACTTTCTAGCTCCCAAACCTTTCCAAACAACACAGTTAATTCCTTAGTCAGAAGGCCACCACCATCTTTAAAAAGAGCCGGAGGTAAGTCATCTGGGCCAGGTGATTTGTAACGTTTCAAGAGTTGGAGTTCCATGCGAACTTCCGCCTCGTTTGGTGGATCAGTCGTCACCGGCCATGGGGGGCAGGACAAACTGGTCGATGTTGCCGGAGCAGCAGGCCAGTTGAACTGCCCTTCGAAAAATTCCGCCCATCGTCCAAGACGTCGAGAGATGTTAGTGATTGTTTCACTCACACCAGACTTCTTTCTGCCAGTGGTTCGGATGAGTTGGAAGAGCTTCCGGCAGTTACCAGATGCAGCTTCTGCTTCCATCTCATTAGCACGCTCCGACCACCAGGCTTCCCGGTCCTTACGCAAGCTTTGCCCAATTTCATTACGTAACAGCCTTCGTTTGTGGTCATACTCACGGTCACCCGGAGTAGACCGACGGGCTTCGATCAGTTGTAAGGAGCCAGAAGAAACCCAGTGCTTGTAAGCGGGACGTTTCGCGAAGCCGCAAGCGGCTTTACTCGCCATTTTCATGGCGTCATGAAGGTGCAACCAATGCTCATCTATGCCTTTCGGTGGTGTGGTAGCTAGCCTAGAAGCTAGCTCCGCTCGATACTTACTTGCAACAGAAGTTGCAGTCAGTTTACTAACATCGATCCGTTGATGGCGGTCAATCCTTCGGCCACTGAAAAGTAAGGTAAGATTGGCGCAGACCAGGGCATGATCAGACTCCAGATAAGTACTCCAAAAGGAGCGGCAGTCTTGTACACAACCACGCCAGCGGTAGCTGATCGCGATGTGATCAATCTGAGTCCAGGTTTGGGATGCAGAGGGAGGACGCCAGGTGGCACACCGGCGATGACTGTGCCGGAAGTTAGTGCTGGCCAGAAACAGGTTGTGGTCTGTGCACAGTTGCAGCAAACGGTCCCCGTTATCTGTCCTGCGACCAACAAGTCCCCATAGGCCACCTAAACGACTCTCTTCTGTGCCTAGACGCCCGACCTGTGCATTCAAGTCTCCGGCTAGTACTACAATATCTGTCGAACGCGCTTTCTGGAGAAGAACTGTTAACTGATGGTAAAACTGATCCTTGATTGCATCCGGGCTGCAATCTGTCGGGGCATAGGCGGAGATAACGAAAAGACACCGTTTCTCACGCCGGTTTCTTCTCACTTTGATGGAACTTTCTAATCTAACAGCACATAACCGACTGTTAGTGGGGATCCAATCGATTAGTGCTGCCTCAGCCCTAGCGCTTAGTGCGACACCAACGCCAGCAAGACCAGACGAAGATGCCACAGGGTCCCCGGATAAGCGCACGTGAAACAAGCTTTTCGAGGCGACAGATGGAGAGCGGATTTGTAGTACTTCACTAGAGTCTTGAATACGGGTCTCGGATAGACAGCAAACATCAACATTAAGACTTTCTAAAGACAAAGCCAGCCCCATCTGTTGTGTGATCTGCATTAGTGTGCGAACGTTGGTTGGGGTACGCGTGACTATCGTAACCAATGGTTGGAGACTCTGTGTTACATGGCTCAGAATCGATCACAATGGCGTAGATGTATAAACTCTCTGTCTCCCCTTAAACCTTGAGATTAAAATTGCTTCATATCTGTCTTTCTGTACTATATCCTTATATACAACCTTTTTTATATATTGCCACCACTAAATTAACTACTTCTATGAATTCGGTGTTCATCTTGTGGTGCTAACGAGGTATGGAAACTTGGAACGATGCATATGCGTGCCTGGTCCTACTTTGTAGCTGACTGACTGACAGACACAAACATTAGTTATGGAAAAACAGAAATGGAGGAAACAGTGATGAAGAAATGGATGCTGCGTTGATTTCTAAATAATTATGTGGAAATGTTTTAGAATGACATGCAGGATGATCGGATTTTTGATATTATGTAGAACAGTTGTCTGCAGCTTTTTGGATCGCTAGGAGATAGGACTCTAAGACTGTATGTTTTCACGAGTAAAATGAACTACGAAAAATCAGATTATCTGAATTGTTAAGGCTACAAGCAGCATTGAAGACAATTACTACTACCACTAAGGAAATCACTATTAAAACCTAATTTGAAAACATCAGTCCTGACTAGCCAGTTGTTAATGTAGTCCTGAAATAGACAGTTTGCGCCATATGTAGCACTGCCGGTCGATTAATAAGTATCTTGAGATGTAGGTTCGTTGGTTCTCCCTAGTGATTGTAATATTTAGATACTGATGGTTAACACCAAAATACTACTTGGACTCGATCGTTGCTATCTTAGAAGTTTCCGCGACGTGTCTTACATATAACAAGGCAAAGATTGGCAGTCTTTTCATAATAAAATCACCGGTTGAGCAGTCTTAAAGTCAGTCGTAAAGTATCAATCGGGGAAGTTTCTGATTGGTAGTATCTGCCGAGTAGCGATATTTGCTCCTTAGTTAGTGTTTTCGAAGTTAAAGCGGCAAGTAAATTCGTTTATCTACATTTAATCTATGGAAATTTTGTTTATTTATCTGTTTTTTCCTCTCATACCTTACTTGTTTTCACTACCACCGATCCTCTTTTGCTCTGTAACTAGTTGTAATTTAAATTATTTATTCACTTAAACACATAAATATTGGTACAAGGGGGCACCAGGTATAAATGCGCCACACAAATCTTATTTGATTTGTGTGAGGGCTATGATACTGCCAAGGTGCCCAAACTGAAGCAGGTGGTTTTCTTAGAGGGCCACACCCGGAGCCTTTGACCTAAGGGTCTGATCCACAAGGCAGTGGAGCATCGTTAGGAAATGCAGTCCCATGGTAGCCGGTGACCAACGATTGATTCATACTCCATTTGTTCCCTCAGGATACTGGAGTCCATGTGCACCATTGGTTCGGAATCAGGGTTTTCCAACTCCCTTAGGTGGACTTTCCGTGTCCACCGACCCGGTTAAAGCACCGGACCCTCGCTTTTCGTCCTTTCAATTTCGTAAACAACAGTAATGCCACGAGAAGGCAGTGAGTAGGATTTCCCTGGCAGTGGCTATATGCGGAGGCCATGTGAGAGCATTTCGAGAGGGAGAGCGGACTTTCCCAATTCTCGGCCGTACCAGGGCATCGTGCTAGTTATTTAACTGAAAAGGATATGCTAGTGGTTCTAATTATTAGTTCTCTGAGTCAACAGTACATATGGCTACGAAACTTTTCTAATTCTGTCGGTATCAGTGATTCATTTCCAAACTTCGGTGAAACGCATATCTTCTATATTTTCTGGTTTGTTTTTCAAATTCAGTGGAAAACAACTTAATTCTTGTTTTCAAGTACTGTTTGATCAGACAAAGTTAAGTATTCAAGGAAATACTGCTTCAATGAGTTTAAATGATTTCAACTTTTAATCATCCCACTTCATAAATACTACATTGGTTAAAATGTCGTATGTCGTATGCATGTGGAGCAATAACTTTTGGTTAAACTTAAATGTCTCTTAACTCACACACGCATGCACTTTGTATTGATGCTTTCTATATTTTTTTTAATTTCAGGTCTGTTTGGAGAAGATTTATGACATCTAATTTTTTCGAGGAAAGATAATGCACAATCCAAAAAAGTTTCACTATTCATTTTGCTTATGATTGTCTTATGGTCTGGCTTTGGTGCTTAATATTTGTCCATCGACCCAGGTCAACTTCATCGAACCTCCACTTTTGTTATGCAGACTGGAAGTTGTTGCGATGACAGCACAGGCAGTGTTGGTGGAGATAGTGAAACAAATACGACAGTTGCCAGTAGTCCCGGTCTTGACCTTCCTGTTACCAAAGGTTCCCCATTATTACCAGAACCTCCTGAACATATTATTGCAACTCAACTCCCAACTTACGACAATTTAACATCAACTTTTAGAAAAGGAATTTTTAAAATGGTCAGTTTTTAATAAATATGTGTAAATAAGTTATAGTAGTTTGTAGTCAGAGACGTTTAGATGATTATGTAGCACTGAACTGTAAAGTAGGGAAGAAACGAATATATAAGACTGAAATGTGACGTGGCGATAAATCACATTTTCATGTAATCATTTTTGTTTCTTGACTTTGGTCTTGCGTTTTAGCAGTAAATGAATAAATTATGGGTCTAGAACTGTTCTGTAGCGTTCATGGGCCAAATAAACCGAGCTTATCTCTTGTCATGCATAGTAATGTAATGCCAGAACCTAGGTAATACAGTTGGACAACACCTGTTTTTCTGAGTCTCACACCCTATTGTATGTTGTTATTGGGTTTCTTTATGTTTGCTCGTTTTTCAGGAGAGTACCATCAGCTCGACGTTACAAAACACAGCCACCACTAATGCATGTGAATCTTCAACCCCTAAATTTGCTAAAGCAGCTTGCGATGCTTCTATCTTAAATCCATTCTCTAACCCTCCATCTTTTGAGCCACCAAGTTTGCCTTATTCCTATTCAGAAAACATTACATCTGGTATCCCCAATTACCCTTTACAATTTACTCCAAATACATCTACATCTTCATCTTTTCCTTCTCCTGGATCAGCTTTCACGGAACTTCATCCAAAAATCGGTCCATGCAGTAAATCTCATTTTGTTCAACCTTCAGCAATATCATCTATGTCACCTAGGTTGATTACTAAAGAAGATACTCATCCAAACTACCCTACTAGTACTTCTGTTCATAACCAAAATGAGGTGTCATCTAGTAATCCCAAAAATGTGATTGTGAAAAAGTATTTGTGTCGTACATGCGGTCGAACACATGATTCCATGTCTCCTCATATTTATAATTACACACAAACAGTGGATGCGGATCTCTGTTGTACCGTGAGTTTTAAATTCATCATATGTAATGTTACTATTCAACAAATTTTATGATGTATTCACAAATCTACAGACCTCATTTCTCTTTTACTGTCGTCATTGTATTTCATAGTTGTCACAGTTTCAATAATTTCGACACATGAATTTCAACTAATGGGCCACGGATTTAAATCTTACCCAGCTCATCTAGGTTCGAATAACTAATTGGTACCACTCCCTATCATCCTTTAATTAGGGGTTTAGATGAAATCTAGAAACAGCCTATTCTGTTACTTATAAAGTCATTTCAAGTATTTGATGGCACTGTAGTTAAATAGTATTTAAATCTCGTAATTTTAAGTTGAAAATCTCGATCCGGGTAATTTGTATTGTGAAATTTATACTTATTTATTTACTCAGTCTCTTTTTTTACTAACTATACTAGTCGTAGGGTATTACTAAACAGAATTTGTTCCTAACCAAATAAAATGCAAAGATTCATAATTTTTTTAGTCTGAGCCCCATGAAAATCTTTCAACTCATAGGTTACGTACATCTGGTTTTTTTGTGAGTTATGGTGTTAGAAGTGTTTTATTCTATTTTCATTTTGGACATCTGAACAGCTATGGTTTTACGACGGTTTATCAGTTCTTCATTTGTACCTCCTAGAAGGACATCAAGATGATTTACCGGTCTGCTATAGAATAGAATAGCTAGTAATAAATAGTTTCTGAAAGTTATTTAGGCCCATTTTGGGAATGGTCAGCTACTCCGGCGCTTTAACCGGGTTGGTGGACACGGAAAGTCCACCTAGGGGAGTTGGAAAACCCTGATTCCGAACCAATGGTGCACATGGGCTCCAGTATCCTGAGGGAACAAATGGAGTATGAATCAATCGTTGGTCACCGGCTACCATGGGACTGCATTTCCTAACGATGCTCCACTGCCTTGTGGATCAGACCTTTAGGTCAAAGGCTCTGGGTGTGGCCCACTAAGAAAACCACCTGCTTCAGTTTGGGCACCTTGGCAGTATCACAGCCCTCACACAAATCGAATGAGATGTGTGAGGCGCATATGTATCTGGTGCTTCCTTGTACCAATATTTATGTGTTTAAATAAATAAATAAATAAATAAATAATAATAATAATAATACAGCTACTCAGAAGTAACATGTAAGACCTCCTATTTAGTAATTTATTATGTATAGCTTTGAATGGTTGTTCCCTGAAGTTTCACATTATATGCCCTTCGTTCTTACCACTATTTAAAAGTCCTTCTGTTACAGATTATCTTGGTCATTGCTCATAATATCCAGTGATAAGAGTATTAACCCTATCCAACAGTTATATCTCAGTGATCTACGTTTACTCACCTCCCAACTACTGAAGCACAGATCTAACTCTAGGTGTCTCATTTCCGCCTATTCGGTTGGCTGAACGTGAATAACCCCGATTTACAATCTGGTGTGTTATACTTTATGTGGTCTTTTAGTCTTAAAAAGAGATCTTTGCATTTTATTTCGTTCCCATGTAAAATTATTTCTTTCTGTCTGTAAATAGCGCATCTTTAATTAATTTATAGATATATTGTTCCAAACTACTTGATATTTAACATTCAACAGAAATACTAACCCAAATAATTTTTTTGCATCTCTTTACATTTCAGCTATGTCGACAACCCTTAGTTGATCCATTAGATACCAAGTGTGGTCATACATTTTGTTCTCCTTGCTTAAAAAATCATCTAGCTGTCCAAGCACTTTGTCCTGTAGACAAGCAAATTATCAATTATTTACAGTGTCAACAAGCTTCTAATATTGTGAAACGGTTAGTAGCTATTTGAATTATTCATATTGTTATTTCATTATTACTTGATACATTGAAATCAATGATTATCAGTATGTTTTCTTCAAAGATTATTGTTTAGAATCAGAAAATAAAATCTTAATGTTATACGGAGTATATTGAAATTATTTTGATGTAATCTTGTAACAAATGTATTGCCTGTTAACAATAATCGTTGTACGTTAACTAAGTGACATTTAGAAAACAAATAAATATTAGGATAGTCATTTAGTTAATTTTGAGTAGGACGTCAAGTTATTTTCCATGTCATATACATGTGCTATTAGACGTTCATTTTTAAAAAAATGAAGTTGAGGAGCAAGTGATATTTACTTACAGAATTTAAAAGAATTAAAAGACATGTGGTATATTACAGTCGTCTTCTGGAATTCAATTTTCCTTAATAATGACTTTTACTAGTGTTTCCGATAGACATGCTCCCAAATACCCTGCTACGGCTAAGGGTGGCGAAAATCCGCTCTCCCTCTAAATGTTCTCACATCTCTACGTGTAATTAGCCAATGTTAGGGAAGTCTTATTCACTGCATTCTCACGGCAAGTGCGTTGTTTACGAAATTGGGAGAACGAAAAGTGAATGTCCAGCTTTTTGACTGGGTTGGTGGATACTGAGGGTCCACCCAGGGGAGCTGAAAAACCCTGATTCCAAACCATCGGTGCACATGGGATCCAGAATTCCAAAGAAACAAATGGTGTACGGACCTATTATTGATCTTCGGCTACCATGGGACTGCATCTCCTTATGTTGCTCCACTGTCGTATGGATCAGACCTGTAGGTGAAAGACTCGGGCTGTGGCCCCCTGAGAAAACTGTCTGCCTTGGTATGGGCACCGGGAAAGTACCTCAGCCCTCATATACGAATTTTATGATCACTACTTTGTATGGTGTATATATATTTTTGTTCCCTATTTGTGACAATGTGCTTAAAGAACGTGAACCTAGATTACCTACATATTAGGTAAGGTTGCCTAATCTAAAGCAGTATTCTATGATCCAACTATCGTGATGTATACGTATATATACATGTGTTTTTTGCTGTTTCTGTCATTATTTTTTACTCTCTAGACAAATTATTATTATCATTAGCTTTATTCAATATTATATTTCTGGTACAATATAGAATTCTCACCACAATGTATTTCAACAAGTTTCCGTTTCTTAATTCTTGGTCGATCCTGACGACAAATGTTGAGTGATCGCCAGTTAGAAGTTAGCAGTCCAGTCAATGGAAATCTAAATAATAGACATTTTTTTCGCTGCATACTGCCAGCAACCACGATGTCTCTAACTGGGCCTTTGTAACTTGTACAACGAAAATTTGTACACCTTTCAGAAACGCACCTGAATGGGTTATGTGATTAATAGCCATAATGATGTATTAAAACAAACAAAATCAGATAAATTGTTGAAATATCTAGATGACAGAAACAGGTAACCCAGATGTTCAGACAGGCCGCCGTAGCTATGACAAACCGTTTATCATGTAGTGAGTTTAATGAAGGTCATAAGATGTTACAAAATACATTTTTGTTATATTTTAGTCATAGGATCAACGCATTCTTGATAATAACTAAGGTTACTTCTGTACAAATTTATTCTAAATTGATAATTACATTGTATTTTTCTTTCTTGTAGATTATTAGACAAGCTATTAGTTGCTTGTCCTAATTCACCTACCTGTGATAGTATAGTTTATCGGTCAAATCTTGAAGAACATTTACGTGAATGGTGTGTCGGTGTACATTCATGTAGTGCAATAAAATCAACCTCTCGTACAGTACAACAACATAATCAATTCAAAAATGTCTTCTTATCCACTTTTATTGGAACTGAATCATATGATTCAAATATGTTACAACCAATAGTATCTGATTCAACAAGATGTCCCAGGATAATCGACTCACAAAATGCTATGAAAAATAATCTTTTAGCACAGGAACAACAAAATATATACTACCATAATTCAAATAATGAATCCAATTCTAGTTTTGTTTATCCAAATCAATATATAAAAGAATTTTCTCATATTTATCCATCAGTTACACGAATAGAAATGGATAAATTAAATAAAACAAACTACGATCCAAGTCTACCATCTGTTGAAGAATCCTGTATGTTTGCTTAAAATTGTCAGTTTTGAAAAGAGTATTAAAAATTTTCACTGTCTAAAGTATTAATTGTCATCATTCCTACTATTGTTATCATGATTAGCAAGAGGGAAATCAAACTCTAATGATGACTGCTCACGAAACTAGATTGTCGGTTCAAATTTTAGAATAAACTGATATCAAAGACTGGTTTATTTACCAGAATAACAGGGTTTCCTTACGAATAAAATAATGTTCACGTTATTGGGCATGAACGACTGAAGAGCACCGATGTTATAGGTCACTGATACCACAACAAAGTCATTACCTGACAATAAGGCTTAATTTTTACTGGAAATATTAGAGAACTTGAAAACTATAGAAATAACACCGGTTCACATTTAGTCTCTTAGTTGGTTTTTTTGTCTTTGTTATCTGACTTTAAACACTGAATAGGAATTTTTACTGATATTGTCTATGTTCTCAGCGTGACTAAGCTCTTGAAGTTGATATTTTATTTTATAATAAACATAATAATTTCTCTTATTCTTGATGTATAAAATAATCTGCAGTCATTTTCTAAAATTCTTTTTGTTATTAGTTTTAATCATATAAATACATTACTCTAACTTTCAGCTGATTCACCAACTGTATATGAAGGTGTTCCTGTCTCAATTTTAATTTATCGTCCAACTGACTGTATGGATTTAGGTTTCACATTTGTTGGAGGTATTGATACACCTCTTGTAAGTGATAACTATTTTTGTCTTTATATTGTATAAATGTCTATTATGTCCTCTTTTTTGTGATAGATTTGTTCAGATGCTTTGGAAATCCTCTGAAATACTAATCATTGAATTTACGGGATGTCGAACTGAAAAATCATGATAATTCACAGATTTTGATTTTGATCAATTTTCGATTTAGTACAATCATCATTTGAAAATATCAGTGGATGGATACTTATATTTGATCTCGTTTTACCTCATACATCAAGCACGATAAAAATACCGAATAATACGAAAATTAAAATAAATGTATATCTGTTCCAATCGCCACACATTATGTTAGTATAGGGAGAGGGAAACCAATAAAAAGATAAGGAATGGATTTAGAAAAATAATAATAGTAGCAGAAAACTAAATACGGTTAATGTATCTTAAACGGCATGAATGAAAAGTTTGAAACACAACTAAGATCAAATTGTAACTGTATGTAAAAAAGGAACTTATCATCAACAGTGTAACCGATTTTAAACCGTACCATCCAAAATATCTAACCGTTGACTGTGACTATTTTGCTGACCCTAAATAAAAAAAAAACTTGCTTTGAGTAAAGTTATTTCTTGATTTGCCGACTACTAGCATCCTTCCAACCTACTGATATTGTAGCTTGGATAGTACATCAGGACAGATAGTGGTCTGGTACGCATAAAATATACAACTAAATCATTTAAATAAGATTTACATTCTCATCAACTAATTTATCATTTTTATTTGGCACTATAAGTTTAATCAACACTATTCAGGTAATGACTCAATTTAAAGGTACCTATGAAAAGTCTTATCGAACTGCACAATTCCTCTAATTTCAGAGGCCATGTATCACATCCATAAAATAATACACAACGGACTAGTAGGGAATGTGTCCAGCAATTGATAACCTAATAAATATCTAGCTTTATGATAAAAGTGACATAAATTGACGAACGCTATTTGTTACTCTATAGATTGCAAGTTCTCAACCTAATTATAAAATGAGTCTTTAATATTCAAGTTTATATGAGTTTCCCCAGTACTCATGTGCAGATATAAACGCGATTGCTGACCGTCTTTTTTTTCTTAGGCATGCATACTAATTCAAGAAATCTATTTAGATGGACCTGTTGCAACAGATGGACGTCTTAGACCAGGAGATCAGTTGTTAGAGGTAAATACAGAATGGGATGTTACCCTTTTTTCTTAGATTAGTAATTATAGAATAAAAGTAATCACTCAAGTTTTCTCTGACTAATCTTTTGTTACATACTGTTGGAGAATTTTCTTAGAATTTCTATCAGAAGTCCACCTAAGTTAATACATTTTTCACAGAATTTCATGTTTCATGTAGGAAATATGTGGACAAATGAATATATCATGTTTTTATAAGATGGTTTACAGTTTATTATTGTCTCTAACCCCGCTTTTCGTGATTACCCACAAAAAGTGATATTAATGGTACCCAACTTATTTACTTCCCGACCGTTGCTGCTACCTTGACGTGGTGGTCTGGCTTGCCTATCGTAATGAACTAATCGAGCTATACTGGCTGGAACAATCGTTCCTCACGGTCCTACCATGCCAGACAGGTCGGTTCAAGAGCGGTAAGACTAAAAGCAACAAACCCAAGGTCCGAGGGTGAAGTACTGCTGACTGTACAGATGTGTAACTGCAGTAAGGTGTTTCCTCCAGACAACCAGCATAACAGCAATGCTGCCTTTCCAAAAGGAGGGGTGGGGTTGGAAAAGGCTGAACTTAAAAATACAAACCTTATCCCACGTATTTCCGTCTCCGTCGGTAAGGTCTCAAGTACAGAGCTACTCACAAAAAGGTCGTGTGTGACCAGCCTGAAGCAGTTGTCCGCTGGACACTGTGGTTACGTCCTTATGTCACTAAGACCACCTCTAACTCATTTTCACTTTCGGATACCTCTAGAAGAACCCTTCCATGGTGTGGGCACTCGGGAAGTGATAACCACCCTCATACCTCCAACAGCACTCAATATGACTGACTTACCTATGTACGCCTGTTACCCCTCGTTGAGGAGCATAGGCCGCCAATTATCATTCTCTGCCCAACTCTGTCCTGGACAATCCTTTTCAGTTACTATCCTCAAACTTGTTGGGGATGTATTTTTTGAGTTTTCAGAGTAAGACGTAATATCAATATTTAAGGTCCAGGGCTGTTTGTCTAGGCCATATCAGAAACTGTGTATCTTCTTAGAGTCTTCACAAATATTTAATGATCGGTCGAGGAAAACTACATACATATGTTCATTATGTGCATCTATTTACTGTTGATAGAAATGTGACAGATTTTAATAATGAGCTCTTTAAGCTCTTACCACACTGTCAGTCTGTAGTTATCGTACCTAAATAAACGCCTTAGAAGTTTTAGTAGATTTTTTTTCTAAACTGCTAAACATTAGACCTGACATTTCTGGTAAAAGGGCTTTTGAATTCCTAATGGTGGTTGTAGTTTACTCTATATTCATATTAGCCAACTAGTGTTAAAACCACTAGTCTCCATAGACTAGATACCTCAGTTTAAACTTTCCTGGACAAGTTGAACTCTTCAGTCTGTTACAGACTTCATTATGAATCGTCAATTTAGTCGGGTTGGTCGATTATGAGGATAATTGTGTCTAAAGAAAATACTGCAAAGATTCATGTATTAGTGATAATATACTTAATCTTGTCTTCTAATACCCACTCATTCAATCATAATTAGATTCATCATATTACACTTCTCTCTACAGTGTGAATTTGTTTTTTTTCAAAATGATTATTCTTTTATACCACTTAATAATAGGTGAACGGCAACTTATTGACCCATGTTACGCATGCTGAAGCACAGAGCATTTTGACCATCCCATCATCAGTAGTTCAATTCACTGTTTTCCGTGAACCAGTTTCCTTAAATGCACAACATCAATCACAACCTCAATATCACCAAGGTGATAATTTTTGAATTATTATTGTTATTATTTTGTTTATATACTTTCTATCAGTGTTCTATTTTAAAGTCAGAAGTGTTTGCTCATCGACAATGTTCACTTAATAGCTCATATAATTTAATCATTTTGATCATGACTTCATAAACTACTCCACCTACTGAACTAATCAACGATTGTCATTACTTTCTCGTGCACAGTAAATTTGGCGCATGCCTAATACACAAACATACTGTATTACTGAATTTCATTCTACTATTATTACTCTTATAGGGAGTATTAGCGGTCCACAGAACTCGAAAACGTATTGGTTGTCATGTGCCAACTAAACCCTTTGTCCAGAGTTTCGTACTAATTGTCGCAAACTGCATATATATATATATATATATATATATATATATATATATATATGCATATAATACAACAACTGTTTTTCAAGTTTCATGTGTTCTGTGTATAAATAATAATAACATTAGTAATAATACTAGTACTGTTTCACTTCATATTTTCACTTCATTTCCCTTGTTAGTCAATAATCATTAGTATGTTGTTTTTTGTTCAGAGATAGCAAAACATTTATTCATATGAAAATTCCCATCTAATATATATATAACTTCCTCTGTTCTCCTTACTATACTTAGAATGTACATTATGTAACTTAGTATTGTATATTTTCCTTTGTTCAATATGTACCATATGCGTTTCGATAAAAAGAAATATTCTACGTTAAGTTATGCAAACGTCAAGGGAAAGTTCTTGGAATTAAACTTGTCGGAAAAAAGTGAGTGATTCATGTTAAACATATATATTCAATAAAATGGTTATTTAAAAAGAATGTTTTTTGGTTCACAGTAAAATACATTGTTTGGAGCTTATACTATCAAGAAATCCGTGCAACTTATTGATTAGAGAGATAGTGTCTTTGGAACACTTCATAATTGACATTTTTTCTTATTATATGACATTTGTAGAAGGAAAAAGAGGTGGAAAAGAAAATACTTTGTCGTTTTATAACTTATCAAATTGTATATTTCATCATTCGTTTGATGCTCACTCATCCATGCAAGATAAATCTCACTGAAGATTTTTTTATGGAAATTTAGTTTGCCAGACAATGTTCATTTGTCATCTCCACACTTTCCATGCGCCATATATCGTTTCACTGGTATCAAAATGAAAGCAAGAAGAACCTCATAATCTTTTTAATTAGCACAAGTGTAGTCGATATATATTACCCTACTTACTCTTAACTGTGGAATGGGATGCTGATCACAGTATTGAATAATATGGAAATATGTGTACCACTGCATCCTGACTTCGTTTGCCAAAGGTTTCATGCTCTCTACCAGATCTAAATGTCCCAGGTTTCATGTTTTCATATAGGATCGTAGAATAGCACTACTGATGAGTCTGAGGCTTGGATGAAAAGGTTCCATAGTCTCTGTCTCTTCTGTTTATCCACCCTATGTCAATGCATGATAAAAATTGTCTTCAGATCGATTGCATCTTCACAAAAATCAGCTAACTACACTTTGTGTGTAAAATTCGTTGTTGAATTCAAAACCCCGAATCATTTTGTACCTGGAAATTTACTCTTTTAATGTAGACACAGGAATTCCAATTCTTATCTTTTAATAACTTAAATATTTCGATTCAACTATTAAAAGTATTAAAAAATACAATTTAATTTTTACTGTCCAAACTTTATATCAATAAAAATTAGTAATGACAACAAACAACTGTTACTAACTAATCATTGTTCATGTCATCAAACAATCTTCTATAAAACATGTACTAAAAATAGTTTTCATCGATCAACTCTTTCATGGATTTATTCGGATGATGTCCAAGCGGACAATAAATATGTCATAATCAAACAATTAAGCTCAGAGTAAACAACATATACGAAACATCTAACTGTCATGCATGTTATCCATTTGGGCTGAAATTGATTAAGTACTTTCAATGTGTTCATTTTTCAACGAACATTGGCGAATGTTATTTACATAGGATATGTTCAATTTGTTTATACGCTTGTGACAGAGATTTTATTATAAAGAAAAATTCATTATAGGTTCACCTGAATCCATAATGTATGTCCATAATTTTGAATATGCGGATATTTGAATTAATGTCTCCCGCCATTCAATAGCTCTAATAGTGATCTGAATGTGTGATAAAAGTTGTCCTTGAATTAAAACAAAATCTTCATAAATTCTCCATCTAAATAATAATATTGTTATTGTATTCTTCTTAGATGAAAGTAGTGTAAATTAATATCGTCTAAAAAACACACACACATTTAGAGTCGATACTTTTGAATATTATTTTCAATCAACAGCCATAGAGTTAAAACGTTAATAGCAGATATCACTTGGATTTAAATGTAAACTACTGTTTAACTTAACTATGCATTTGTTTACACAGATTTTCTCATTCTAATCGTATTAATGTTTTATATTATTTAGTTCAAGTTGAGTGATCAATCGATGTATTTATGATTCTGTTTAAATGTAATTCGTGTCTTAGTAAAAGTCTATACTTTCTCATAGTTTATAATTTAGGACTATTTTTAATCAGTCTCTGTTGACATGCATTCATTCAGAGAAGATTGCTTCGATATAGCAATTTAGTCGTTAGGTTTTAGTAAATTTAGATTGTGGCTAACAGTGAAAATCATTAAGCGCATTGACGTTTTAAGTGATAGGTACTGATTTTGAATTTCAGTATGTTAACATTGACACAGAGATGAAAGCACATCTAGCTGACAAGTTCCAAATAGAACGTAACTTAAGTCTTGAATTCCGCTGCTACCCACAGTCCAAACAAATGAATAACCTCATATCTGTGTAAACAACAATGCCTTGCGTATTTTGTAAGCCAGATACACGATATTGACTGTTGTACTCTACCATCATTTTAGTTCACGCATTTAGAGAAAGGGTACTTTATTGTTTTTTTTGAGTCTTTACTAAAACTGATAAGTTAGCTACTTTGGAAGTTACTACCTATTTAAATGTAGGCTTAAATGTAACACCAGAAAACCTTTCATATAATATTTACAGTTTGCATTGATATTGTAGTTTTATGACGTAACCGGTAAATTTGATTATTAAAATTCTTTGAAAAAAGATGTGCACATATGAATTAATTCGTAAACATGTAGTTTTGTAGTTTATTAACCCATTTCAGTGCCTGATATAATTTAACGGCTGCACCATAAGTTTTCCGATTATTTTAACATATATGCTTTGATTTGTTATTTACTTAGTTTAAATTTCATGGTCCTTGGTGTCTCTTCACAAATTTTTGTGCCTCTTGTAACATCCATAACAGTAACAATGGCATAACTCAACGTTTTTTCGGTTTATCCTTGATTGAATACATCATAAGTTTTTACATTGTTGATGCCGATTTTTAAAAATAAACGTTATTTTAGTTAGTCAGAATGATTGTTACCTCAGAATCGTTTTTTAAAATTTGGTCATTCATTACCAACGTAAAGTCTATCACAAATATGTATTAGCCCAAGTTGCCTTATCACCACTTTTGCATAACAAGATAAAATTAACACGATGATTAGCAAAAAGGATTGAAATAATGTGTTAGCAATGATAATGAAAGACTAAGCATTGAGAATATGCTTTGTTTACCAAACTGACTTGCTATGCTAGCTGCTCTACAAGCGAATTGGAAAAAGACGAAAGGGTATCCTAAGTTATGCATATAATCAAATCATAAAGCTATCGACTACTGAAATAAACTTTATCTTGTAAAAGTCAACAAGATATTTGTAATTTATAGATGAATAAAACCTTGGGTGATATTGCTAGAGACTTCGGGTAACATGGCTTAGAATCGTTTACACTGGCTCAGATGCATTAATTCTTTGCCCCTCCTCCTTAAAACCTGAGTCCTAAAATTGCCTTATAGATTTCTTAACTTCCCTTATACCTAGTCTTTTCTACTACTGTTAACACTACTACTACTTTTACTACTCCTGGATTTGTCTTGATACTTTTATTTCGCCGTACTAATATTGTATGACAAGTAGAACCGACGCACATATGTTATGTTCTACGGTGCACATAACTAACTGATTGACTAAGTTACATGGCTTAGAATGTAACGCAGTGTAGATCAGTTGCATTCCTTCTTTATATCTTTCTCTAACCCTTGAAGTGGGTAATGTTTTTGATTCTCAACCTCACTTGTTCCACACGAGCTGTATTACAGCTGTTTCCAATATTGTTAATTTCATTTTTTTTGCTGTTCTTGTTAATTTACCCCCTGTACTTGCTTATTTGAAGTGTAAAAGGTGAAACTGATATACACTTGTGTTGAGGTTCTCCTACATTTTTATGGTTAACTGATTGAATCTTTATTTCCTTTAAGAACTTGTGCATGTACTTTATTTCTAAAAAACTTAGTTTACTATCACTTGTAACTCCAAATAAATTCAATAATTAAATGAAGTGTGTTTATTTGTTTTGTATACATTACTAATAGTTACTGTCACGTTTTAATGTAAATCAATATGCAAGTACATGTTTACATGCTCGAATTTTGGCCACTTTTTTTTTACCTGAAAATTAATTATACTACTACTACTACCCAGCTGACTAAATCGAAAAAAAAGCTACATAATATAATATTATAACTAACCATTTTAAATCATCACTTCAAAAAGCAAATAAATATAAATAATTAACTGCATATAATTGTTAAGATTAGTCTTTAATACTTAAATAAATATATATGTGTAAATCAATCACTTTGTATACACAAATTTACTGATGTTAAACTATGAAGTCATTCTGTTACGTGTTAAATCTGATAACACCCTTCTTGAATCATATATTTCGGCAAACTGTTGGAACATTTTGCATTTTTATTATTATTGTAAATAACCAACATCGTTACTACTCCATGGAATTCATGCCAAGTTAAGTAGTATATACAGTCAATTTTCAATTAATAAGTTACAGGTTCATATCTTACTTCACCTACTCCGAACCCTAGTATTACACTAGCTTTATATATATATATATATATATATATATATATACTACTAAAGTTGTAATTAGTGTAGAATCTTAATTTTGTTTCATTGTTTAGAAGAGGTGATTAGAAAAATTTAGCATAAAACGTCGGTGGTTATTCTCTTACTTATCGTTTATGTTCGCTCATCACATAACTACTTATTTCTAAGTGTTTGGCTTTTCATTTTTGTCACTCTCAATGTTGTAGAAGGTTCTTTGGAACATGATACATATTTTCAATTTTTATTTAATCTATTCACACTTTTGCTGATGTGTAATTACAACGAATTTCAATCAAATTCATTGATGTAGGTATTTTTAGCTTACTTTGTAGTTTCGATTTTTACATAATACAGGTTGTAAGTGGCTGAAGAGAGCTTAACAAAATAAAATCAGATGAATGTTATTATGTTCTGACATTGGTCCTTACTCTTTTCAAGATGATAAACAGTAGTTGCATATGAAATGATACAGATGTATTTACTCTTCATTATTTTGTAGGTTTTAAATGTCGTAGTATTCTTTTCTCGAATGACCTAATTTCAAGTACGGACGATTTAGCAGTATGGTCTGTCTTTTGGTTGTCTTTTTTTCTGACGAAAGAAGAAACTTAAATATCCACCCACTTTCCTCTTGTTTTTATTTTCATAAGGTTAAGCGTGCTGACACTTAGCGGCTCATGCAAGTTTTTGTGTCTTCAATCTGCCCAAATAGAATATGAGTACAGCAGCCAGTGTACTTCTTGTGTTCATGACTCAAAAGCTCATATAATAATATACAACAATTACAAGGCTTTGATGCACTGCAAGTAGAAAATTACAATCTGTGCATAACTATTCGATTTATGGCATAAGCTCTAAGTAATAGTGACGAAATTTATGAATGAAGAAAATTTATCGATAGTTAATGGGCTAAATGAAAACCTAGAACACAAGATTACCGTTAACCGAATATTCAAAATATATACAGTAAGAAACGAAGACTTGATGGTATTAACCAATTCATTATTCGATGCAAAATTACCGAGTTCTTCCGTAAAATATGATAATTTATACTTAAAATACTTCATTTGCAAATCTTCCGTCAATTATCGCAAACTCTTTCGTTCCTTCACTGCTATTACAGTTACTCTATGTTTACATTCCTGTTCTCTTCGATTCTCAACCTTCTGCTGCCAGGCATTCAACTTCTGATTGGTGTTACATACTAATTATGTCTGTCGACATAAGTAGCATACATCACATATATGTACATGTTATCCTACCGTGGAATAACCTTCAGTCCATTCTTTCTCAATTATTTACCCGTATCTAATATACACTATTATTATTATTATTATTATTATTATAAGTACTGGGTGGAAAGTTCCGATACTTGTGTTCAAGTCACCGATTTTATTCTCCCCACTGTGGTTTTTTGTTTGAATAGATATACTATTCCATTAACAAATGTTCTACTGTTCTGTTAACATAAGTATTCTTTTTCTTCATGATTAGACATTTACCAGGACTATACGTACTGGAACTTGTCGCTGGTTGTGAAGCTGATCTTGATGGAAGAATAAAAAAAGATGACCGTATATTAGAAATTAACGGAATTGATTTAGAAAATGGGACACAAGAACAAGCAGCTCAAATAATTAATGTATGCAAAATTGTTACAATGTTTTTTTGGCTTACTATTATATTCATTAGGAAGTTTTCATATCTCGTATTTTATTTTCTAACAAGATTACTATAGAAATATCATGTCACTTGTATAACTAATTCTAAGAAGGCTAATTTTAATTATTATTATTACTATTATTATTTTAACAATATTCTAGAGCTCATTTGTTGTCACGATAGATTAGAACCGACTGGTAATCCTGAAAACTTACTTAACAAAGGCCGGAATTAAAAACAACTGATCAATAGACAGTTGTCCGTTGAATCGACAACTTTTTGTTGACAAAAGCATTTTAACACATTAATCTAAATAATATTTGCAAGCTTCTATAATTCTCATCCTTGTAGGTCAATTAGTGTAAATAAATATAGGACAGTCAAGCTCTACTCACAATGCCGTGTACTTTTTATGAATATAGTGTAGACAACAAATCATTAGAAAGCATGAATTTCCTTTCTAATGAAACAGCGAATGATTAGCGGAATAAAATAGCGGCCACTTTATCACATCAAAAACCATACAACTCCAATCTAACTAAAATGAATTATATGCATTAAAACAGCTGAAAAATGATAAGACAATTATCATTACGAGTTCAGACAAAGGGAAAACGACTGTTACTATGATCAAGTCAGACTACGAGAAAAAAGCTGGGGAACATCTCCAAGATGGCCTGTAAAAATCATTAAAGAAACGAAACGTCGGACCACGCTTAATAAACTTAAGGCTGAAACTAGCAGAATCTTACAGTCGATAAAAGTAAAACTAGGACCATTATCCAAGAAGTTGTAATCCTTGTAGCTTATATGGATTATCAAAGATTCACATGTATAATACTCCACTAAGACCAGCAGTTGATCTTACAAATTCACCGACATATAATCTAACGATATACTTACCTAGGGTACTCAAACCGTATGACAAATTGACTAATCATAAAATTAAAAACTCTACTGAATCCAAGAATTATATTGATACCATCCATATAAAAGAGGATGAAATGATGGCAAATTTTGATGTTTCTTCCTTATTTACTAACGTACCTATCAAAAAAGTATTAGATATTATTTATGATTATTTCGAATCTGACTCAGATTTAAATTTACGATGCCCGTTAAATCCATCCAAAGTTATTAAATGGTTGGAATAGTGTTTACCACCAACGTTATTCACATTTCGAGGAGACCTTTACAGACAAGTGGAAGGTGTAGCAATGGGTTTACCAATTTCTGCGATTGTAGAGAATTTATTCATGCATTCCCTTAAAACCAGTACGATCACAAGATATGTAAATCCGTCAAAAGTCTGGTCACGGTATGTAGATGACATTTTTAATATCACTAAACGGAATGGTTTAGAAAAAGTGTTCGAAAATTTGAACAGCATTTCGGAGAGCATCAAATTAACAAAGGAAATAGAGTGCAATAACCACAAACTAGCCCTTCTCGATTGTATGGTTGAGCGAAGATGTAACAATAATAATAGGTTGAAAATAAATGTATTCAGGAAATCAACACATTCTGAGAGATACTTAGATTACGGTCTGGCTCATGAGTATTCTACGAAAGTCATAGTGGTAAAAATTTTAATTAACAGTAATAATAATCTCATTACAGATGAGGAAACCCAACAAGTTCAATTGAATGGAATTTTATCTACGATTAGGGCTAACAATTAACCCAAAGCGGTTATCAGTGATAAAAGAAAAACTAAATTAAAATATGTACCAAAAGATTAGACATCCACTGCGGTCATATCATACCGTAGTATGACATCAGAAGAAATTAAGAAGATTCTAAACAAACATTGTAACTGTAAGGGAGATTGAAGCATTCATTAGAGGCCCATCTGTGCTAACAGAGATCAATTAGGTTTGAATATCAATAGTGGGAAAATATTAGTCCTTACAATTAATATCAAGGACTTTCAATCGTGTATACATGTCAGGTGTCTTTAAAAAACATTTTGTCAGGTTTGTTAGTTTCTATCGTTTTCTTCAAATTCCTTTCATCGCTTTTATTCTGTAAACTTTCTTTTAATAACAAATTAGATTGAATCGATTTCAAACCAGTAAATCATGTACAGATAATTTCAGTATTTTCTCGGTAGTTCATGTATTATTTAACATTTTATTCAAATGAATGTTTACGTGCCTAATTTATATTTAGAACTTTAAGTACAGGACAACAAATTAAAATATAGTCCATGAACTCAAAACGTACTTAAATAATTTACACATATCTTGCTATAAACATCTATATTCTTGTACACACCCCTTAAATTGTAACCATGGTAATAAAGTAATCGTTTATCTATTACCACCCCGTCATATGACTCTCCAATCTGATTAACAGCTTTAATCACAACACACTGGAAATAAGATAAATTTCATTTCAATTTTTGTTATCATATAACAACCCATAAAGGAGGAACTGGGTAGAATATTAGAATGTTAATAAAGCATCTTTTAAACATATCAGTCTATGGTGATCTGTCAATTTTTCTGATAGATTCAAACGTAATAGTCATAATTAGCGGTTGTCATCTAGATGATACAATGAATCTCCATTGACTATCAACAAATAAGTAGTTTGTTGTTATTATGTTCTCTGAGTTGGATGATTTAACTGCATAAATTTCTTGATCGTCCTGCACAACATCGGCGTCTGCTACAAGAAGTTATGTACCTTAACTCGAAATCTTCATTTGATAGAATAAGTCTATGAATACAGTACATCCTGGTTACTTCGTTAATCCTTTATCTTTATTGAAGATGTAAACATCTCCGTAACATTCAATACATACTAACGAAGTTTTGGTCTCGTAACTGAAATTTTTTTGGTGATTCGACTTTCACCGTGATTTATTTATTCAACTTTTTAAAGGTAATCAACTATGTAGTTTATGATCATAATACTGATATTTGCGTCGAAGTTTTGCCAAACTTTTATTTCGAATCTGCTGAATTTTGTAGATTTTATTCCGGTTTATTCAGACCGTTAACGGAACTCGCTTGGCTCAGATTCACTGCGACATGTCTAAGTAATACTCTTGCAGCTCCTATTAAAATCCCTGTACACGTGGTTTTAAAACCACTATTTTTCTCTTCATATACTAAACTGTAAACTACTCGTTTTGTTTAATGATCTGAAATACTAATAGACTTCACCTTATGATCACACTTTTCCCTCGTCTATGAGTTAAAAATCATTTTTCATTCGAAGTTATACTCCCACTTGTAATGTGTAAAATCGTCCAATTTTGAACCTAGAATAAAAACATGTCCTAAACTTATTGCCATAATTTTCAGTATAAATTTTTACGTGCTTTTAGCACTTGTTATTCAGATTGATTATATTCAGCTATTAAAAAATTACCTTTCTTTTCTCCCAATTATATATTTTTCCTTGTTATTTTATTAATCACCTTTTGTTTTAGTCTGTTTCGGATTATGTTATTTTTAAAATAAGCCGTCGAAATCGATCTGATACACCTGATATTTTAAGAACTACAACAGATTCAGAAGAGAAATCAGAGAATAGTTTATTAGCTTTGGAACCATTACAGCTCAATTCAAATAATCAACGTCCACGTAATAATAATAATAATAATCGTGAATCATCAAAACCAGTCCATAATTTTTCATGGTCAAGTTTGGATGACCGAGAAATAAATTTATCTGACACTACTGCTCATTCAACTACAGAATTAATTCATTCTTCAAATGAACAGAAATTAGCCTGCTTCAATTTGTCATCACCAACAACAACTGACGAGAATCAACAACCAGAAAGAGTGAATCATACTTTTAACGAGTCGACAAATCGTTCTAATCCTGTAGATTCAGCTACTCCAAGTAGTCCGCACACTCGAAACAGTGATAAACAGTTTACTGTAAGTTTTCTTGCTTCCAGTCTTATATTTGCTTATTTCGTTTGTGTTATTTTCCTTTTTCTGTACCATTCAGTCATTAATGCACACTCATACCTTTAATCAACCAAATGCTCAGGGAAATAAGACTAAAGCTGCATGGAAATCTCCATAGTTGAGAGCTGAATAACTATGCTTGCAACATTCGGGTACATATATTTGTCCAAAATGATCTAGATGGATTTGTGGGTAATAAACCCGTGTAAATGATTAATGCATTTATTCAAAATAAGTCTTTTACACTTGTTTCTCAATTACCATTTAGCTTTTAAACAGCATGTTATCTATATGACTTCATCCAGAATATCTGTACACACTCAGTATGAAAAGAAAATGGAATGTAAGACACAACTATGGCTGAGTAATGTCGAAATAGTTTCCATGGCATTTCGTAGTCCTAGCTTCTCTCTATTGATGATGAAAGCGGTGATAACCAAGAACTTTTTTTTCAGAATAGGGTCAGCTAGCGCTCCTTAGTTCCCAGTTATTTTCGAAATGTTTACAGGAAATTCAAACTAATCAAATCCACTCAGTTACTTCTTATTTTGAAAGTA
Organism: Schistosoma mansoni; assembly: GCF_000237925.1. Lineage (NCBI taxonomy): Eukaryota > Metazoa > Platyhelminthes > Trematoda > Strigeidida > Schistosomatidae > Schistosoma > Schistosoma mansoni. The sequence continues at coordinate 13,862,571 of NC_031496.1, forward strand.
AAAGAATTCTATAAGCCCCCTCTATGTGCTTTGATTAATTTTGATTTGGCGATATATATATATAATTTAAGGTAGATTGGTTTTATCACCTTCCTGGTACTCCTCATTTGTCCAACTTCCACCTATGTTTTATATATTTCCTTGAGTACACAGAATTCAAGCTTTCCCACTATGACATCATCGTGTTCTCGCTATCCTAGTACTTTCTCTATCATGATCAGTTAACATTTCAGTAACAGAAATAAATCTCAGGCTGATTCTTGTTAGTAAGTTTGTAGGTAACCTTGTATGATAATTGGAGAATAGACCAAAAACAGCTAGATAATCTCTGATGAATATACAAACGCTTCGTCATGATGCAACAGTCACCCATCACGATTACATATTTCATCAATGAATAAGTGTGAATGTTAAAAGCCCTAGCGACTCAGTTTGCATACTTATTGCACAAGCCTTATATAGTATACAGTGATTGGTTGTAATTTCAATAGTTTATGGCTTTACTTGATGTGTTTATCTTATCACATCAAACAGCTTCGTTGTCATATAATTTAAATCTAATCGACTTGTTACCATGTAGCGATTTCCTAATCTTTTATTCACAATAAAACGTATTTTCATCCTTGGTAAACTTAACAAAATACATATTGATTATTGTAAGCAGAAATGGATGGTGGCTTGCAGTGGAATGCAGGAACACTGTCTAAGCAGTGATCAACGTCAGTCTCTTAGAAATATTTTATGATGACATGCAAACAAAGGGAACTTGCATTAATTTCAATTATTGAGATTTATAATCCAAATGTTTAACTACTAACTGCTCCTGTTAGTGATTCCGATAGGTAAGTAGGAAAGAGAAACAACAAATTACCTGGTTAAATGATGTATCATTATAAATATTGCAGGCTAGTGAAGTTAAACAATGAAGTTAATAGTGATTAAACTTGAAAGCCTGAGTGTAAGAGTTTCAAAATAACATATTGAAAAGATGACGAATTAAAATACCGTGTCACATACCAAAACTTCAGTTTGACTTATAGTTAGTCATATAATCTAAGGTTTTCGTACGTTGATTTTATTTGTTACTTGACCCTGATTGAAGCAGAGTCTACTACTTCTATCATTACAATGCACTCCTTCCGACTTATTATTCTTTAGGTAACCACTTCATTTAAGTCCACTCATGCTTCTAATCCATAATAAATATTTCAGTTGCTTAACTTCATGTACGCTAACTCCTATAAATGAATTATTTTCCTACGTATTATGTTTAACTTCAGCTTTTTACAACATATAATTCCTCTAAATATAACAAATACTTCGATATTCATAAATCAAGTGATCTATCTTCTGTCTTTAAAACTGTAAAGTTTCCTTAAGTTAATGTAAGGTTAAAATAAAAAACCAATAAAAACCATTGTTTACTGAAATTTCTCATCGATAGTGTAAAAAATATAAGGTTTCTTACTCTTATTTGTAAGATACTTGTTATTGGTCGTTCGAGATCTTCGTTGTCACTGCTCAATGATAAGAGTGCATCTATTCTATATATGTGTACAAATAGTTCTTTATCAACCCATCTCCTCTGTGTTTTATATCTTATAGCTATTTATTATCATTGTTATTGTTGATGGTGTACTTCCCCTATTGTTAGTTTAACCTTACTCCAAACTATTATGAGAAATTCGATGGCATCACTGTGTCGTATTTCACCTCATACTTAACTCTCTGTTCATTGAATATGCTATATCTCCAAACTCCCCTTGTCGACAACATTGGGAAGAAAAGTCAACTTATAAACTTAATTGTTACCTTTTGCATAATGTCCTATTCTTTCTTAATATAAAATAATGCACATTTCTCATTTATTTTTGTCGTTCACATTTTGGTATCTAGTCATCATCAGCTGAACCATGTCAAGAAAGGACTATTGTTGTGAACAAAAGTTCGGAAGAACCCTTGGGCATATCGATTGCCGGAGGACGTCACTCACAACGTGGAGATACACCCATCTATGTAACAAATATTAGTGCTGAGTGTGTTCTGGGTCGATCAAAGTCGGTACGTGAATAACCAATGTATTTTGTTTTAATACTTTACACCGATTACATGAAACCATATATGAATGCATCTCTTGCTAGAAGCCTGTATAAAATCCTGATCAGATTTCTAATTCTAATTATTGATCGATTAATATCGCTCTCGACTTGATGGTCAGAATTATTTTTCTTATCATATCTGAGTAGAGATATACTCGTCTTAGTAATTATCTTTTATGATTCAGTTCAATCAGAATAAATAAAAGACCGTTTTATCCCAAACTCGACTACCACTGAAATCTCAGTGGAATGTTTTGTTTCATCATACAGTTTTTTTTCTAATACCAAATGACTGAGATCAAAGATATATAGAGCCAGATAGAAATCAAAACCTGCAAGTAATTTATAGTTACAATTCACTCGTATAAATTTCAAGTGTTTCCCAAACACCTCAAAATCAGTCAAAGTTTTACTAAATATATTGATTAGTTTCTCTCCAGAACATTTTTTTAGCATCATTTCCAATTCAGTGCATACATTATTTAACTAATCACATAAATTATAATTGAAACTCAGTATTGAATATCTGAAAACTACTTCAATCACTAAACCACATTCTAATAGTTAGTAAATAACAATGCCATCCTTTGTTGGATCATAATAAACTATTCTCGGTAACTTATTGTTGGTGTTCCTATTAGTTTCTCCTCATTCCTCTCAATTTTTCTTACTTAACTATCGGGTTTTATTTTTAGTCTACCTTATAATTATTAGCACGTGAATCAGGAATGTATTCCTTAAAAAAATCTCCCTTTTCTTGATTATATATATATATATATATATCACAATCACGCGGAAATCAATTAGTTCACATGCTCTCCTGTTTTCTCTTATCTGACATCTTTACCCCTAAGTTTTTCCTTCCATCTTTTCTATTTTTTGCATGAATCTTTTCCTGGCTTCTTATAATTATCTCTATTTGTGTTCCTATATGTGCATATTTGTTTTACGTTCCGTGCATATTTGTTTTACGTTCCACTTAATTCAAAATTTTACTTTCGTGATACTATTATTTTTATTATTATAGTAGTTTTGTCGAATTCTTTTCACAACAGGAAATTTTGTAACCATATGATTGTATGTATTTTCTTTATTGGTGCGTTGCCATGACTTCAAGTCCAACGGTATTTTTTCTTGTTTGAGTTATAGTGAAATCGCTAAAATCCAAACTGTATTATAAATCTCTTATTATCTTGTACTCTTATTTTGAGAATTGTAAATTTTTCCGAATTTAACATTGTTCAGTGAGACTTGATTAATTCATGAGATATCAAAATTTATCAGTCAAAAAGAAAAAATGTATCGTCACTAATATAATAAGTTCCTCTAATGAACAGAAACGAAAATAGTTTGACTGCTTATCTTCAATCAATAGTACCATTAAACTGTGTAGTTAAGGTTTACTTAAAATACAGTTATTATTCATGATCAGTTAAATAGAAACATCTATCTAAATTCGTCATTGAAATAATGACAAAAGTCTTTGAATGTTAATGGCTATTATATATGTATGGTATATGTTGTAATTAGGATATTTTGTCTGTATAATTTATCACATATCTGACATATTTTAGTGGACTTATATCCAGTTTCAATAGAGTTGAAGTCACTATGAATGTATACTAAGAATATATGTTCTATGAGCAATTAATTGTCTTTTAATACCTCCCTATTCAGTTTATTTCAAATCGCACATTACCCTTTTTTTGACAAAAAATGTTGAATAAGTTTGGTTTCCCTTTTTTTCTTGAGTCATAGTTTTGAAAGAAACCTGTACTTGGTTTTGCTGTATCTATTATATCAAAAAGTATTACACAATTAATGGTACATTAGCAATAGTATTGTCATTTATTCATAATTATTTGTATTACCACGTTATTGGTATTCAGGATTGAGCTTTGTCCAGTCTTTGTTTATTGTACACTCACGTACGATTTAACACATCAATTAAACAAAATTAATGGTTAAATAAACTGAATGCAATGAACATCAACATTGGGATGTAGATGCAATCAGGTAACAAGTCAAGAAATGTGTTCTGGATTTCATTGATAGCCTCTATCCAAATATATTCAAACTATTGTTATTTGTTTGAATTACATAAGTATCTAATAATTATTTGAATTGGTTCCATTTTTTTAGATTCAAAGAGGTGATATTCTGTTGGAAGTAAATGGTATAGGTTTAGTTGGGCTAACTCATCACGAAGCTGTAGAAGTTCTTAGACGAATTAGTTCGATGCAAACACATATACAGTTACGTGTGATTACGGCTCCTGAGACAAATGATGGTCCGGAGAATTTCATGCCATCATGGACATATTGGCTTCGATTACCTCCAATATGTCAACTTGCCCGAGTTATACTTCTTCGACGAGAAGCCAGTACTCCTAGCTACAGTGACTGTCCTATCTCTCAACCTCTTGGCTTCAGTATTGTTGGCGGTCTAGGTCATGATCAAAGTACAACAAGTCAAGCAAATTCAAATAATTCAGATGAAAAACTGAGTAAATCATCTCCAAAAGTACCCTCTAAAGTGGGTTACTCAAATCTATATCCCTCACCAATTGTGATAAAATCTATAGTTCCTGGTCTTCTAGCTCACAAAGATGGTCGATTAAAGTAAGTGCGTCTCATTATTCTACAATATTTTCTCATATGATTCCACTTCAGATATTTGGTTTCAAATGAAATGAAGTGATGACTCAGTAGTTTAAACATTTGACTTTCGATCACAAAGTTGTAAATTCATTCTATGCACTACCTAGTTTAACTTAAGACATCGAGTAGACAAATACGTAAATCTCTACTAGTTAAGTGAATTACAATACTTAAAGATCACTTCTGGTGCGAAAATTGGTTGTACTAACCACTTGTTCAGTCTATAAAACAGAATTTTAACCATACAAGGAGATGAGTGTGATATAATTGTTATAATTGATTTTCACGTCCTAATGTTCAGTTGTAAAAGACATTGTGAATTCCGTTATTCTTATGCGACTTTTTGACCACCTTAATTGATGGTTCATCGTTTAAAAATAACTACTCAGTCTGTTGTTTATTTAATGTTATTCAAGTCGGTTAATAATCAGACTGAACAATTTGGTTTATCAAAGAACAACTAAGAAAAACAGTGGTGGGTTTTCGAAATTTCATTCGTTTTTTATCGTGGTCATTTTATTCTCACTGGTGAACATATTTTTCTTATAAAACAAATCTTCCGTATAACTAATCTAATGAAATAGTTTACAACTGGAGAATTTCCTAAATACATATCAATGTTGCTTTTTTATGGCTATTGCTCTGTTAATGATCGTGTGATCAAATTGCCAATTAGAAAACGACCTATATGGTCTTGACATCGTACCAAACCAATGCAAGCAGCTCAGAGTCAAATCTGAGTCCTTATTGGTTCTTCTCGCCTAGCCCTTTCCCTTTGAGTCCAGAACACAATCTTAGCTTCCACTACATAAACCATATATTTTTGGAATACTTGGTTTATATACAAGCAAATTAGACAACATCACACCATAAAATAGAAAATAACATTTATACAAGATCGAACCAAAAGTGGCTGAGAGTGTGAAAGACTGTAACTAATAAGTCGGGAACAACTTAAGAATAGTAAATCGTATAATATTAGTCAATAAATGAAACGGAAGTTTATAGTAAAAAGAATATGAATATACGTATAATATAGTTACTTAATAGTTATCCAATAAGATTATGTGTAATAATAGTCCATAAATTACTCGCAGCAGTTACCATTCATTTATTCTTCGTCAGGATATAACATACTTTAGTGTCTATCAATAGCTAACTAGCATAACTTTTATGCTTAATCAACAACTACGTGTGTTTAGGAAATATTGTTACACCAAATCAACTAGGTTTAACTGTTCTTGGTGAACGATAACGTGTAATTTATTTTCAAACCAAAATATAATGTTATTCTGTATAAAAATTAGCAAAAAATCATTCCAGTTTAATTCAGTATTCACTTTACCCATTTAATTAACGAAATCATATACTTGTCCTAAAGAGTTCATTCAACACCCTTGACTGGATAACAACGGCTACTGTCCAAAAATCAATTATTGAACTCTTATTATTTATTTCTGTCATAATTTACATAAGAATTTTTACGAATATGTAAAGGACAATTTCATTGAAGGATCTTTGTATCACAGACTGCTATCAACCGGAAAACCTATTGAAAACTAAGCAGCTAAATACAGCTGTTTAAACCTTGTTTAAAACTTCACATTATAGTACAGTTGTAATCCCACGTTGGATCGTATCCAGGGCTTTCAAATCTCAGGAGAGAAGGTAGATACTTTAAAACTGAGTTGAAAATTCTATCGATAACTATCTCTTTCTCTACATAAGTGCAACATAAATTTTCATTAAATACACTGAATGGACTGGTAAGAAACCTTCGAAATTAATATTTTTCAGTTACTTGTAACATCTCATTATGTTTAGTAGTATTTTATGTATAAACATTTCATTTTCTTAGACGAAAAATCTATTCTAGCTAGTGATTTTGTCTTTAATTTCAAATTATTTTACACCGTACGTCAGTAATCCGATCTTGTGAACAATTATTATTCGGTCTTATGATATCATTACATTGTATCTATCTATATTAAAAAATTGTATGTTTTCTTAAAAATTCACCGACAGGAGACAATGTATTGTGAATGAAATTTCTCCTCTCACCACTTACGTTTATATACAATATGTTATATTAACACTTATTATTTCACATCAGAAATCTCTTATACACTAATACATATACCTAGTCTAGACATTTTTAACGTTGATTGGATGAGACATTCAGTGTAAAATGAAACGAAGAACCATGTACCTATTTATATTTGATAATTTTGATGTTTGATTATGATTCCTTGAAAAAGCTCGGACCAGATTGCCAAGCCAAACGTTGGATTTACTTCAAATTTATTCGCTGAGATTTTACAAATATATTATTCCTATTTAATGTCTTACATCAACTCGGCGCTCAAATACTGTAAAACTATTCGCTCTTATTTAGACGAAAGTTCTTATATATTGTATCTATCAGTTATCAATTCGTTCATAAAATCTTAATTCATAACAATTTCAGATTCCTTTTCAAACCAATTACGGAAAACTTCTTTGTTAAACTCCAAGTCCCAACTGTCTGTGTGTATGTGCATGTTATTATCGAATTACGTAAGAAAGATAAAGCTTAGCTTAGGTAATAGTCGCTTCTCATTATGTTCACAAGCTAAATAGTTTCTGTGTTTGCAAACAACGTATGCTCAAAAAATCGATTACTCATAATTTTAAAAGTCTGTAGTCAATATTCCTGCTTGTCATTAATTCAATAATTCTTTTTCTCTCTCTCAAATAGATGCGGTGATATAATCTTAGCTGTGAATAACATATCCATGCTTAATATTCGTCACTCATCAGCAGTTCGTTTATTGAAACAAGCATCAGGAGATGTTGTTTTACAAGTGATTTCTTGGCCTGGTACAATTGTTTAAATTATTATTTTACACTAATGAATTAAAAAATTTTTTGCGAGTCTTATGAATTTCGTATTGAAAAAATAATATTGGCAAAATACTAATCCATTTATTGGACAGTACTCTATAATCAAATAAAATACAACTGGATTTCTATTAGTATCATGCATTATTATTATTAGTATTACGATTATTATTACAAAGATGATATATATTCATTTTTTTAATTTCCACATTTGCCAATCATCATGCATTTTGATTTTGGCATTTGTCTATGGTGTAATGTGTGTTTGTCTCATAGCTCACTTTCACCCCAACTATATGCTGCCTTTCGTTCAACTTTTTTTTTTCATTTCACACATATACACACCTCAGTTTATACATAGATGTCTATAATCTCTATCTTAAATCAATAATATGACATCCGGTGATATATAACACAACACATCTGTTTATTTCCTTCTTTTTTCTTTCCATCGAAAGTTACTCTTCTCTTTGCGTAAATATTGATGTATGTGTGTGTCTCGTGAACCTTTTGTATCTCTCCTTAATTTCCCTTAAAATTTTAATGATTGTTGAAAAACTCTTTGTCTTCCAGTACACCATCATAGTTTATGTGTGTTTATGTTTCGTGTTTATTCTCCTGTTGTATTGTAATTTATTTCTTTCATTTCAAGCGCTTTATTCAATCTTCTCAGTATTCTTATAATGATTGTTAATAAATTAGCGTTAGTATTATATTTAGATTCATTTTTCAAACTACTGATACTCAACAAAATACTACTTATGAAAAATATATATAGTTGGATATACACACTGACGGACCTACTTACATATATATAACATACCGCATTATCAGACAAAAAAAAGATTTCACTAAAACAATTCAGATAGTAATGATAAGCATTTCTCCCCTAATTTTTACTCTCTTTCTTGTGTGTTGTTCAAACATATTCTTGATAAATTAATATTAGCAGAGGAAATCATATTTTATTATGCTTAGTCTGCTACACTTTAGCTTACTTCCCTATTTCACTACCACTTATACTACTACTGTAACAAAAAGTAATAAAGAATTTAACTTGTAATTTACTAATTTATATTCATATTGTGAATTTTAAATAAATTCATTGAAATTATGTTGTTTTTTTTAATTTAGATTAAATACAGTTATACATGCTGATCATTTACGATCATAATAAACTTAGTTACTTGTATAACTAACATTAATTCTACATATTTATCAATCTCTTGTTGTTTGCTACATGAGATGTTTTAAAGTTAATTCTAGAATGAATGGCTTAGTGTTTTGTTTGTATTGATAAATTCTTATTTTTCTAATTGTACTTCAAAAATAATCACGGATTCATTAACAAAACAATGAGAATGTGAATATTAATTGTACTTAGTATGTATTTACATCGCTTGTAATAGTGTCATCCAAATAGGTGTTAATGTAATGTAATACAATGCAATTCATAAAATTTGCCGTATGGATAGGCAGTCACACATTTGTAAAATATACAAATAGATATAGGTTCAGCGTTAGTCATTTGGATAATAATTGTTTTCAAAAAAAATAACCAAGGAATTTAAAGTATGATTCATTCATTTGGCACATACTCTTGTAGTATCATATAAAATGTTAGTAAGTGTAGACATGTAAATCCATCTTCTATCACACACGCAACAATAAATGCAGGAAAAGACGACCAGTGTAGCAGCAGCAGTAGGTCTCAACATACGCAAAAGGAAAATCAAGATTCTCCGATACAACACAGCATGCATCAATCGAATCGTGCCTTAACGGAGAAGCTTTGGAGGATATAAAAATCTCTACACATCTGGACAGCATCATTGATGAACACGGTGGGTCTGATGCAGATGTGAAGTCCTACTCACTGCCTTCTCACACCACGGGTGTTGTTTACGAAATTAAGAGAACGAAAAGCGAATGTCCGACGCTTTAACCGGGTTGGTGGACACGGAAAGTCCACCTAAGGGAGTTGGAAAACCCTGATTCCAAACCAATGGTGCACATGGGCTCCAGTATACTAAGGGAACAAATGGCGTATGAATCAATCGTTGGTCACCGGCTACCATGGGACTGCATCTCCTCACAATACTCCACTGCCTTGTGGATCAGATCTTTAGGTCAAAGGCTCTGGGTGTGGCCCCCTAAGCAAACCACCTGCTTCAGTCTGGGCACCTTGGCAGTATCACAGCCCTCACACAAATCGAATGAGATTTGTGTGGCGCATATGTATCTGATGCTTCCTTGTACCAATATTTATGTGTTTAAATAATAATAAACATGTGAAGGCGCGAATTGGCAAAACAAAAGCAGCATACCTACTATTGAAGAACATCTGGAACTCAAACAATTGTCAACTAACACCAAAGTTAGAATTTTAAATACATATGTCAAGACGGTTCTAATGTATTGGGCGGAAACTTGGAGAACTACGAAAGCTATCATCCAGAAGATACAAGTGTTTATTAACATTTGTCTACGCAAAATACTTCCGATCCGTTGGCCAGACACTATCAGTAACAACCTACTGGGGGAGAGAACAAACCAGATTCCAATGGAAGAAGAAATCAGGAAAAAGCCCTGGAGGTTGATAGAACATACTTTGATGAAAGCATCCACTTTGAACCTTCAAGATCAAAACACACATTATTCCGAGAAATAGAGACAGACATCAGAAGAATGAACAACAACTGGATAGAACTAGAAAGGAAGGTCCAGGACAGAGTGAATTGGAGAATGCTGGTCAGCGGCCTATGCTCCGTTAGGAGTAACAGGTGTAAGTAATATATATCCATCACATTATATAATTTACTTCAAGTGAGCGTAGTTGACTGACCAGTTGTATGTATACCTGGTTAATTATTTGATATTAAATATGACTTAGTCTAATTTACAAATCATTTTTCAATTTATTGACTTTCTTGGGTTATTTATTTTCTATTTATTATCATATTTCCAGTCATAGTCAATTCAGTTCATGAATCTGTTTTTTTTATCTCACCACTGAAGTTCTATAAAACAAACAAAATCCCAAACTAATTTTTTGTAAAGCATTATTCTCATTTGATTAAGTCTAAAAGAATAAAATTGTAACACTTCATCTTGTCACATTTAACAAACAATATAACAATTGCGAAATAATTTGAATGAATAGTTCGATAGAATTTGGGCACCAAGTACAGTGAAGATATTATATTTAAAAATTGTATTTGAAGTCTAAATAATTCCAACGTTCCATTCGGGAAGTTGGTTCGATATTCTTTCAAGGAATATTTTTTACACAAAACAGCTAGTTAAAATGAAGTGATGAAGAAATATAAGGTAATGAAATGATCACGAGTGTCGAAAATCATCAACCCTCATACACTATCAAGCTACTTTCACGCTATTTAACTACATCACTGATTCTCTCATGAGACCTTAGTAGTAATCCACGTCCTGGAATTAATGCTTTGGACGAAATTTATTTCAAACACTATTATTATTACCGAAATTCAGTAGATTTTTGTCTTAGTTCTGCCACAGGTAACACATTGATATATACAAAACTTAAACAAAATATTGAATTCATTTTCGAACGTTCCTTAAATCAAAGTAAATCATTTAATAGCTTGTAGTTCATTAGTATTCCATTTACTACATATACATATGTAATGTCTGTCATTCACAGTTAATGTGACCAATATTTTTTGCATTGATGACAACATCACAAGGAATTGTAACACTGCATATTCTTTATGGATCGTTTTCAAAAACACTAATTCATTGCTATTTCCTGATCATTGGGAAAGAACTAAACAAACATGACGTCATCCACGATTCAGGTATCAGAAAATTGCAAATATTTGTCTTACAGGTCAGTCGCGGGACAAATAGCTTAGTAGTAACGTCCATGACTGCGAAGCTAGTTGACGTGTGATTAAATCCCACAGGATACAGCAGTTCTTTCAAGATTACAGGTACACTATCCTGAAAAGTGCCAAGGAGCATGAAATCTAAATCCAGAGTTATCTATTGATTACGTCAACTACTATACAACTCGACATAATGTATGCTCTGTCAGTTCACTTAGACTAGTTGTAGCATTTTAACGTAATCGTATAATTCAATCAACACTGAAGGGACTATACAAAACAACATTATTCACTATTCAATGACCAATTAATTGTAATTTGCGATTTCTTTTCCTCAGTCTATTTCCACAGAATTATTGAGAATCGTCGCACTATATATCTCAAACACGTATTTTACTGTTCTGTTGAAATAAAATTTACCCATAATCGGTTAACTCCATATCCTGTCAACAGTGAATTTGATCGGCTATTGTTAGTTTCAGTTAATTACTTTTTCTCAATAATATCATTTTTAAATGAAAAATCTCGAAGTATTAACGTAAGGTGATCATAAATGCTTTCGAAGCCTCACTAAGATTTCTTCCGAATTTTTCTCATTTAAATGTAAAATAATACGCACAAAACATGTAGGTGACGCAACATTGTGCTTTATTTTTTCATAATCATACATATACAAGTTGTTCAAATGAAGTGGTTTTGTAGAGTTTATTCTAATCTGAAGAACGTATTCGTCACTTCTGATTAGGTTTCATTAAAACTATGCAGAAGTAAACAGTTGTTTCATACTAGCGTGCTCACCCTAAGACTCCATACAGAAAAACTCACTCTGAAACTATCTCGTCAGCTATCAGTTGAAGTGATACGCAAAAAAAGAAATATTATCGAACGTATTAGTACATCTTATATGAACACTTCTAAACCTATGGATGCACAGAAGGAATTCTCCGATTCTTCTCTCCAACAGAACGTTTCTTTTGGTATAAGGAACAAAAAGCGGCTTGCTACTGAGTATCGAAAAACTCCAAGTACGTCCTCCTAACTATCACTGGGAGCCCAGTGTAAAATAAAATCCGCAGCTTATTTGATTCACTTATTTTAATAAGGACAATATGAAAGTCATGTATGACATTGAGTTGAAATTCAGTGGTAAATAACATAACTTATTATTCTTTTTGTGGTGTAGCACCTACGTTGTTGCATCTAGAAGTGATTTTAGACTAGATCTCTGGATACAAAGTTAATTAGACAACTTAAACCAAGTATTTATTGCAGATGGAATATTTTGAAATGTCAGTGGAATCATACATAGTGAAGGTTCAGCCTCTAATAATCTATCCTAATTGGTTACAGAAATCTCTAAGCTTAGTTAAGTTCATCTAATAGCTTTCAATCTCATGATTGTTCGGAATCCACTGACAACAGTGATGATTTAATTGAGATTCTAAAGTTGGTAAATGGCCAGAGTTTTTTTAAAGTTTCATAAAACATACCTCTTAAGTAAAATGATATTCTGAGATTAATATTTGAATTAATCTCGTTGTGTGACCATTTAACTTAAGATGTGATTGACTAGTGAGGGAAGACAAAAAGACACAGCCTTGCTTAATGTTGTGACACTATATTATTTAAAATTCTTTTATGACTGATTCCCCTGTAAACTGCTAGCATTGGTGTCACATAATCTTTCGAACGATCTATGAGCAGAGATAGATTTAGCTTAGCAGTGTAACCCAGTATTCGCATTTTGTCCTGTTTAGACTCATTCCGGAACTCAGACCCAGTAACATTCGCTTAAACGTTATCCCATTATCCACTTAGATGCTGAGTCTAAATAGCTTAGTTTATTTGTATTCGTTGTTTCAATCTCCTCATTGATGTTTAGGATTGTAATTGATCAGTTTCTTTTGGTATTTATTTACCCCTCTGAGGATTACCTCGATATTCCCAATAAATAACAAGCATTGTTAAGTAGAGATGAACAGTAAGAAGCAGTGGGGTTCGGGAAGCGCCTTTCGTTCTATTTAGAGCTCCTCAGCTAGGTGCGCCTGCAATATCGAGGCAGTTCGCACAAATGCCAGAAGATACCGGTCAAGTGTAGTCCTAACCGTCAATGGGAAGATTGAAACAGTCTCTCTCTATATATATATATATATTGTTCGGTCTGTTATCTGGTTCTCAATTGCTGGTCGTAAATCATATATCTCGGCATGATGTGGAGAACCTTTATCTAATGTATCGAGTCTTAGTATTATTCCATTACTGTTACATCCTGTAAACGGGAAAAAGTGTTTTCAGTTACATCAAATCTGTAAACAAACTGGACCTTCCGACTATTGAGGACCCATGGTTTGTACCTTTTTTCCACGAACCAACATTTCTTCCTTGAATTACATTTGTTATGTCTAATCATTTCCAATACTACTGATACGGTTACATCTATTATTGTATGCTAACATGATGTGGCAGCTTTAACTGATGCACATGTGCACTTGTTACGTGGCATATGACTGATTACTAAGAGCTTCTATCAAACAATCGAAGATACGAGTAAATGGTTTAGATCAAACTCTTAACTAAAGTAGGTCATATAAGTCCTTCTTATTTTAATTGATTTCCGTTATAGTTGGAACTATTACCATCATGTGAGCTTTGAAATCGATTTTCCAAGGTTATCTAAATATATAATAAAGTACAAAACTATATAAGTATATACCACATAAACACATCACTTATTAGGAAATATTTATTAAGCAATATCCGATTATTACCAAAAACAGCGAGATATATCTTAGCAGCTGTGTACTACTCCTCATGTTATCATAAAGTTGGCTGAACAAGTAGGATTTTATCGATTTCAGTTTGTAGTAATATTAAAATCATGTTTGGCAATAAGTTCACGTTAATACTTGTCGATTTCATACTTTGTCAACTGACAGTTAAATTGTCTGCAGATAGGCATCATCAACTAAGGCCTTGGCATTAATGTGGTGGGCCAAGTTGCCACATGAAATTACCATGACATGTACATAAATCATACATAACTAAATAAGTTCCGAATTGAATTATTCACAAGTCAGATTAGAAAACATTATGTAGTAATAGGTAATTATTGGACTTATGTAAACGATAAATACGATCCTCACACAAGCTTTCTTCAGTTGTATATGTATTAACCTAATGCAGTAACACTTAGATGCATATACGAAATTGTTATTCAGTGCCTTACATAGTGTTATAGTTTTTTCATTGACGTTATTTCTAATCATTGACCTGTTTCCTATTAGGAAACATCGATTCAAGCCTTTGTTATTCTTATTACAAACAGTACACCTGTCATTACATTATCAATTTGTACTTTTTACCTATTGTGCTTATTTATGTAATCTATCGCACTGTTATCACTGACTCATAAACTGCCTTGATTGGTTTAATAATTTTATATATCTATATAAATATTACTATATATTAGAGTAAAGCCTCATGAGGATCTAATCGAAAACAATATTGTTCGCCTATACATGTCGTTCCGATTCACAGAATGGGAATTTTTTTAAACAGTTAGATCTGGTTGAGGAAGGTAAATTAACCAACTCTTACTTCTAAACCCTTTATGAAATTCGTATTGCCCAAATACTATCGTTATTTCCCCATCGCCTTTCAAGTTATACTAAACTACATAAAGTATGGGAAAAGATCGTGTATCCACAATCATACAATATTTCTCCTACTAGTATGATGTGTACTACTTATGTCAACATATAATTAGTACGTAACACCAATCGAAAGATAAATGTCTGGTAGCAGAAGGTTGAGAAGATCAAATAGAAGAGAACGAAAACAGAGAATGATTGGTGTGGAAATGGAGGAACGACAAAGTTTGAGACAATTAATGGATATTTTGCAAATGAAGTATTAAAAGTATAGTATTCATATTTTACCAAATAACTCTGTAAATTTGTATTCCAGCACATTTGGTTGTCCGCATTTGTGTTCTCATTCACTACAATACAATATTTTGAAATTTTGATTGTAACGAAGAGCAAAAAATGTGAAAACCGTCTAGATATCAAAGACGGCATTTTAAAAGTATTATATAAACATAAATTTTAACAACTTATATAATCCACTTAGTATTGTTTGTTTGAATCTTCCCATTGATGTTTAGGACTGCAACTGGTTACACCCAGCTGACGAGTCTCAAATAGGACGAAACGCGCGTCCTGGATTCTACTGCTAGCCACTATCCATCTTTCCTTAACTTATATAATCCTTTAAGATGCTTATTCGCTTAAGAATTATTCTTCCAAATTATCGATCAAGTAGTCAATTCTAAATAGCAGTACATGAATTCATTTTGAAGAAAAAGAATTTGTAGACAATCAATAAAGAAGGTAAATGTAGCAATGAAAGAATGGAACAATTATATACACAATTTTTTTTGGTTTTGATAAAAGAAGAAAGACTTTTTAATTCACCCATTACTGATGTAAAAAAAACGAGCAAACAATCACTAGTTCATCATGGATGATGTAACAATTATTGAATAAACTAAAAAATATTATTGAAAGACAATACAATAATTGACAATCATCCACAATTATAATCATGTACTGTACAAAAAGAGAAGGAGAATTACATTACAACATTTTAACTCTCACATACCAACAAACTATTATTATTGCATTATTTATCCATAGTACTAAGAGTTGATTGAATATTAATTGCTTTTTTATTCTTTTTCGTAGATAATGCAGCTATAATCCATTTCATATTGATAAGCATCATTTTTAAAGCTTTAGTCCAATTTTCTTCAGAATTCCCATTCCATCTTAAGCGAATAGTTTAAAATTTTAAAAAAAGATACGAATAAGTTAACTCTGTTTCAATAAAGTGATATAATTTGGTTTAATGTTCTTAAAAGAAAATTCCAAGTGTGTTTATTCAAGAAGAATGAAAGCATTTGGTAGCAGTGTGGTTTGTAGACACTTCTTCACATCACATGGAAACTTTGAACCTTTATCAATTGTATGAAAATCAAGCTCTAATTCCCTTTATTGCATGGATACTAAACCTTTCAAAAACATGAAAGCTGATTAGTATTTTGTAAAAGTAAACAGTTTTCGATCTTTCTTATTTGATTAATATTAGATATTACCAACATGGGGATTTGTGGAGACAGTGGCTTTTTTGACTGTTGTAATCACGAGTCGATCTTAGCTAGACCACTAATGAAAACCTGAAAGCACTGCACGGTCGATTCGTCCTAGTGTGGGACTACTCAGCAGTGCACATCCACGATCCCGCATGTGGGAATCGGACCCAGGACCTTCGGTCTCGCGCGCGAACGCTTAACATCTAGACCATTGAGCCGGCATTCAAAAGTATTAATGTCTAAATTCAATCGATCCATAATCTTGCTCAACCCTTCATCCATTGTCTGAGGTAGATAACCGTCTCACACCCGACACGCATTGGACTCCACTGATCACGACTACTCACTAGAACTCCAAGAGTTCCATCTTGAAGCTAGTCACTAGTGAGCGCATGATTATTATTAGTATGGGGATTAGAGGAGATTAGAGTATTTTTACAGTTGAATTACATATTCGCAAACTTTACAAAGTCGTAGATCTATACTTTATAACGAACTGAGTTGATCTCACTTTCTATTCTTTACCTTTAATACCTTGTGTCCAGCTATCTATTTTGAGCATTTTTATACCTGTAGAATATATTTAACTATATCCGTAACTTTTAATATTGAAATATTACAGTCTGAAGGCAGCTGATGAACACGGTCACAAAATATAACTAGTCCAAGTTATTGTACTCAAATAGTTCCTTTTGCCCTATCTTTTTGCAAATTTTTTTATTGTTCGGATATATCGATTGAGACTGCATTTTCAGAACTCCGTGAGTAGTGTCTTCAACATTAGTCTCTCTTACTAAGCAACAGTTTTACGGTAGTCTCACCAGATAATGTTAATAGTATCTTTCTAAAAAATGTACAGAACAAAACAAGTAAACCACATACATAGAGTACGTTCAAAGGCAAAAATTCTATGAAGTATTTTATAACGTATGTTTTTTTGGTTTAAACACCAGAACGTATATAACATGCAGCGACTTTCTACTGGATGTGATGAAGAAAACTCAAAGTTCAGCTGGATAAAGCGGCAATTTATTCGTTGAATTGTAAATATTCTTACTAAGTTATTACTACTAAAGAACATGATCAAAGTCCATTTAATACCATGTGTTTGATTTTTTTTTCATCCTCCCCCCTTAAATGTTTCTGAATTCAAAAGAACTCACAACCTTCTATTATGCTTAAACAAAACTTCGAAAACCTACTTCAGTTTTTCTCACTGAACAAAATGTATACCAATATTTGAAAATAATTGAAAAGTGAACATCGGATTTTGACATTTCAATTATTTGTAAATACAATCTCAAGAGCTCACTTGATCGAATAGATTTGACCATCAGGATCTTGTAATTTTCCCTTATCTTTAATGCGAAAAGGCAATTGCATATAGGATGTATGTTCTATAATTTGTTGAGCTTGATTTAAACAGTCTAAAAAATTTATCATAGCTGTATCGAATCTGAGTATGTATATAAAGAAATAAGAGACAGAGAAAAAATAGTTACATCGGATGAATTATAACATTTTAATGTCAGCAAAACAAATACAACAACCAAGAGACTATGGATTGCCGTCGCTCTATACTATGGATTAGAGTGTGGAATATGTAGAAAACTCGTAGCTCAGATGGTGGTAGGCGCTGAGACTTTGGTCCAGAATGTCAATGAAAGCTCTGAAATTAAACTATTTAGCTCAGAGAACTTGACATCACAAAGATTTTGAAATATGAACTGCTAATTCAAAGTGTGATTTAGACAAAACTGGTGTCACCTACACAATCTGAAGGCCCTGGTGTGGTGAACGCTACTCATGAAATTGCTTGTAGGTAGTACATAGAGGAATATAGCATCGGAGTTATCACAGTCGTTAGATGAAGAGAGGAGAGTTTCAGTACATCAAAAGCACGACGTAGGCAGAATACCCGAAGAACAGACGAGAAGACAGTGAGGATTGCAGAGCGCGCCACAAGATGCAAATGGATGATCGAAGGCTAAGTATACGTATTATATAAACACTTTTTCACAACAAACATCTGTTTAAGCAGAGATGGATTAAGGCTATATCGAGGCAATACGCACAGTATGCACATATGCCAACTAGAGACTGACCAGTTGCAGTCCTAACAAATCGATGGGAAGATTCAAACAAACAATACTGAATGAATTAAAACATCTGTTTAGTCTATCCTTTGTTTTTAAATGATTATCTGTTTATAGCCAGTTCTAGACAGGAACTATTTCAACATTAAACTGAATGAATATGCTTAAGTAGACAGAAATTTGTTGTTTAAATAAATAAATAAATATATATATATATATATATATATATATATATATATATATATATGAGAGAGAGTAACAATAATGGTTTCTTCGATAATTCATTTTCCCAGAATACTACATATAGCCCTTACTAATCTAAATGTTGAATATGATCTATTTGAAATATATGATTCAATGTTAAACGTAGAAACGAAAGAATAGACAGCAATTCGGTTTATAGTGAAAAAAAAAATTTATTAGACGTTATTACCTACTTTAAAATCTAATTATACATAATACTGTACTTTTTTTTAAACAGTAGATGAAGATAATATTAACGATTATAAAGCCAGATGGGAAAATATACCATCGGCTTTGAAAAACTAGGTCATCACACTTCGATTGATAAAATTTAAAATATTACGATACACTATGTCCGTTTTGTTAGACGATCTGCACTACAAAAATGTTTTATAGGGCCAATACCACACAGCATAAAAATTAAGGATAGTTATTTAGCCATCCAGACATTCACGACTGCATATTTGAATAAAAAGGTAATAAAAAAGAGACTATAGAATATCATTTAATAAAGTAACAATGATTTGTTAGAAAACGTGTGACTATAACAAGGTTTAAGAGTTATCAGTTCGTAAAGAAGTCAACCAAGTTAAAATACACTGTGGAAGTAGAAGATGGAGGAGTTTATTCAGAAATATATTACGCTGGCAATAAAAATCACCTTCATAGATATTGGGAAAAGTTATTCCTGACTCCAACTGGTCGAAATGTACAAAAATGCATATAAAATATCCCGAGTTTTGTATAAGGTGTACTTAAATAATGGTATACTAAGTCTTTGTTTAACAAGGTTGGATTATTATCAAACGAAGATTTGTCAATCATATACCCGGAAATTCCATACTCTTCGCTCCTGAGCTGTTTAGTGAATTTGTCGATTGCAGTATCATGTCTGGATATCCCCATTACCATTTGTCCGAATATTATTCTGTTACTTCTACTAATTTTGTTATCACTGAGTTATTGAGCAGGTGAATATTGTGGAAGTAAAAAGATGATTAGTAATCGAGGCCTATTAATAGAAACAACATACTTCAGTAAGATAGGTCAAACATAAAGAAGTGTTACTATATTTAACTCATGATATAGCTGTAAATTCCAATATGATGAAGTTAGATTAACTAATGATTAGGCCTGTTATCATGACGTAAAAGAATTTTTCTGTCTGACAATAACAAAATTAACTGAATGAAATATAGACAAAACATGTACAAATAGTATATATATCACTCAACTCACTTGCCAGCGCTCAATAATCGCATGCCACCAGTAGTATAATAAAGAGGAAATTCTTTCGATATCGATAGTTGAACCATTTTTGACTGGCTACCCATTGGCACAATACGATGACTAACAGTAAACAATTTGAATGTAGAAAGAAAGAAATAAAGCAAGGAAGATAATAAAAAAAAAGCACTCAACACTACGTTGGAATAAAAATAGTACTTCCATAAGAAAGGGAAAAAATTAGTCAATGAATGATTTGATAAATGAGTTGACTAGCAAAATTTTCATTTTATAATGATTTATGCAAAATATATTAGGCATAATTTAAAACAAAATTATTGGCATGAATCGTAAAGCAGTTACAAACCAATTGCTTGCTTTTCGTTGAATAAATCAATATGCTCTGTTTAACAGGTTGTTTATTTGATTATACTTTCAGAGTTATTTCAATACCACAATACGTTTCTGTATATTTAAGAACTACGAATCGATACCAAGTACTTATTTGCCATCCAAATACCAACTTTATCAAATGGTTTTAAAACAATATGAAAATAATAATACCACATAAACGTGTTCACCACATCATTTAGAATACTATAATTGAAGAGATATATAAAATAAAACACTATTTTATTGAACTGATGAACAAAATATAAATTAAAACTCCTGTTGAAATGTAACTACTACTAACGATTACTAGTAATTTTATTACATTTTAGTAGGTTGAATAGTGTGGTGCACTGTTGAGCAGCCCCTCACACTAGACTGGAATAGTCAATGGAAATTAGATGAAAAATAAGTACTATCGAAACGGTGAGAAAACAATTACAGACTATAATGCTAGAATGTTCAAATGCCTCATATTTACAAAGCAGATTTGTCTGATTCCATTAGACCGAAGGAGACTCTGCAATCTTCCTGTGTAAAAATTTGAAATACACAGACATTTTCTGAGTGTATTGACTTTGTTTAACTTTTTTTTTAATAATTACGTTCTTGTACAGGCCACGTTGTGATCTGCGGACTAGTAGAATGGAGTAAAGTTTTGAAGTAGGAGACTTAACATTTTCCTGTCTACTTCGATTTTGGCAACGAGGTGATATCACTAGTTATTACGTACAAACGATATGGCTAACAACCGAGTAAATAAACCTATACCTAATAAATGATTTACATGAAAACAGTATATACCAATTACTTTATAGAAACTGAAGGACAAAACTGTATGCATCTTTTTTAATAAATACCACAAGGAGTAATAAACAGTTATTATCATCAAAAAAGAAATGTGAGTAATATACTCAATATACTAACTTTTGAAAAATGTAATTAAGTTTCTTCCCGATGCACTGTAATAATAAAGCACATTGACCCCAAGCTGCATTGATCTCTCCCCAACCAACCTTTTGAGATATAACAAAAAGCAATGACCATAACTACCACAGTATTTTCCTATACAAACATATATATATATATATATATATATATATATATATATCTTGCTACCGATACGCCTAACCTGTTTTCCCAGCCAGTTTCAATAACCCAACTACTTTCACACGTTAACTAAAATACTAGAGAAAATTGAAGGTATTTAGAGTTGTACACAAACTTGGGGTTTCTAGAAATTTCTGGGACCATACTAAATATAGTACTAGTAGAGGTAAATACTGATTCCAAACTGCGGCACGTGATTCTGCATTTTCTAGATGTTTCCGTGAAAATTCTATTTATTGCTGACTAAATACAAGTTTCTAGGAGTTTTTGAGCCTGTAGAGACTTTGATGAGGAATGTTTTGGGACTTTACCAACAAACACATTCCCCAAAGTTGTACTGTTCTATTTCTAAGGAACAAATCGAGAGGTTTGAGCAGGTCGCGTTTAACGTATCGCATGAGAAGTTATTATAGCTTAGCTAATTCATTCTAGCGATGAGATTATATGAAGAACTACTACGTCTAAAATAAGATCTCAAACTTGTAATATTTTAGTAAATTTGTTTAAGAACTTATTGGAATATAATATTATTATCAATCGTTAAGTGGGGTATTTGAATTTCCTGATCATATTAAACAGGTTTTCGATAAATTAAAGTTTCAGTTAAATATTTACTGATCATTTTGGTCTGTGAACATAATTCAAGTAATAATGATAGTCAAGACACTTACAGGACGATTAGGCAAACGACCAAGATGTAATCCATTAATTACACCAATATGACCATCGTACCATATAGGAAAAGCAATATTAAGTACATTCGTACGCTGTAATCTATGTAAATGACTTCGAGCATAGCTTAGTCGAGATTCTAAGCACTGCATTTCTTCTTCTGCTTCCATTAAGGCCAGTTTTTGATCGTTATATTGAGTTGTAGCTCTAATGGATGAGAAGAGAATATATATATATATATATATATATATATATATATATATATATATATATGAATACGTACAGTTACGAGTACCCATAAATATTTGTTAGTTAACAAATGTTGTAAAAAAATTCACATGAATAAAATGCTCTTCTTTGATCTGTATCAGAAAAATTAGCGTCTGTTCATACTACTCACTTGACCAATTTGAATGCATTAGTCGTAAATTCTCCTTGCCTATTTGTAAAATAAGATTTCGCGAAGGAAGAATTCCATCAATTAATTTATCTTGTCAAGATTATACATCAACAGAGGCCGTGCTCTATGACAATAAATTTAACCGTCTATTAGACTTGAAATAAAAGAACTTTTGGCACAGTCACATTCTTGTCCTGCTCTTTCAGTCAGTAGGCACAAACAACTTAGGACTTAGTACAAATGTTCAGTGGCCAAATTAGTCACACTGCATGGTAATAAAGACAGAAAGTTAACAAGTGAGGACCACAAGAGAAGAAATACTTGTAGTAGAACTAATAATAGTAAAACTTTGTAAGCGAAGATACTAAAGCAAACAATACTAGATGAATTTAATAGTAAAACTTGTTCAGAAAGAAATAAAATGAACAATTGAGAAAAATATGAAAAGCCAACACCCAGAAAAAGGTGAAACGTGAAAATATACTTGTATCACTGTTACGGACTTTGAGTAATATCACTAAAGGTTTCAAAACCAGTGATTACGAAGATTAAATGGATAAAAACCAGTAGTCTTCATTGCCTTACATAACTTTATCCAATAAATACCAACAAAAGGAAGATAACACAATTTTATAGTTTATCAATAGATTATTACTATGTGCATGTATGTGATCGGGTTCTCAATACTGTTCGTTTTTTAAGTTTGTTTTCTAAAATATGCAAAGAGAAAAGTCACGTCAAACGTATCATCTTTAAGAGTATAACGTTAGTTTGTGTACATAAACAGCAGGTTTTAAAATACTCACACTTAAGTATTAAAAGCTATTGTAGTTAAAAAAAAAAGATATATCCTGCTAATTGAACGCACAATCTGACTTCCTAGACGCTTCTAGTAATTTCAGACTAAATCTACACGGCAACTTGGACAGAAGAGCAAAGGCGCCAAGTGTAAAACCAAAGACTTGACTACCAAAAAAAATTTAAAAAATAATTACTGAATACACAACTTTTTATATGTTTTATTGAAAATTAGATTAACAGTCAGATTTGTATGAAATGAACTAAGTTGTATTTAGCAAATATAATTTAATAACTTACTATATAAATACATATTAACCATATTATATAATTAAGAATCTATAATCCTTCAAACATGATAAATAAATATCACAACACACGATTGGGAAAAATCAACTTTATATGTCATTCACATTTCGATTAACTTATTACTCACCATATCAGAAATGACATAGCTAGAAATCTTAGTTAATAGATATTTAGTTTCCTCTTATAGATCACTCACAAAGCAATCCACACAGTAAGAATAACAATAGATCAATTCAATTATATATTAGTAACATTAAAATTTTCGTTAGACAAAATTGATAGCTCCAAAGATGTGAATCACCGTGAGAAAGAATTTCGCGTCAATTTGAATAGAGACAAAAGATTACAGCAACAAGTAATGAAAGTAATATACAATGCCTACAGACATATCAGTACAAAAATATCGATCAAAGAAAACTCACCGATCTAATTCTTCTGTACGCTTTTCTAGTTCAACTGTATCTTGAATTATTTGTTTATCTAATTTGTCATTTTCAATTAATAATTCATTTAAGTTAGATTGCAAAGCATTCAATGTTTGTTCAAGTTCACTTACATTTGTACCATATTTTTTACGATTTGATGTATAATTTTTAATTTTTTTATCTATTTTCACAGCATCACTACTATCACCCATGTCGTTATCGTCGTCGTCGTCGTCGTTATCATCATCATCATCATCATCAAAATAATTATCACTATCGTTGTTATCATCAAATGCAAGACTCAATACAGAATCAATTAATGTCGAATCGTTAGCCAACTCGTTGTTTGCATCACGAACAGTAGTATCGTCATCGTCAACGTTTTTATCAAGTACAATTTTGTTTTCACTAGATGTGATAGTGCTTTGATTTTCAGAGACTTGACCATGTGATTCAGTGATTTTTTCACATGAAGGATTCTTACCTTTTGTTTTCTGGGTTGACTTTAACTTAAACGCTTGTTTAGACTTTAATTTAGCTTCAATTTTCCCAGCAGTCGAATCAAGGTACGATAAGTAAAATCTGGAAAGTAAGGACAAAAAATATACATAACTACAAAATTCGACAAATATTGTTTATGTATACACAATGTAATTCAAGTTTGCTGCTAAGAAAACCCATTTAACTCAATAGATAAAATGTAAATGTTTATATAAGGGTTGTCATTAATACCAGAGTACAACTTTGGAAGTGATACCAGAATGAATTGCTTAGATGTAAACCCCATCAGTTTCAGTAAGAGTCAAATGACAAGTCCAGTTAGTTATAACTTCAAATATATTTCCACTTACATTATTTCTCTACAGGTAATGTAACAACTACGACGTATACATCAATATTGTATTAAATAAACGAAACGTGAAAATGAACATAACTCCGATGTTTTATATAGATACACATAATTCCCATTGAAACTTAAAAACCCAAAGTTCAGCAAAGGGACCCGTCTTCGATGAATTTATTATATATGAAATTTTAAGTCTCGATTCCGTGAGGAAATATGAACAATGGACGAACACGATGATATAATAAAAACATTACAACACTAGATTATTCATAGTAAATAATAGCAATAAAGGAATTTGTGTGTGCAAACAAAAACCCATGTACAAATATATATCTTAACAACGGATTATAATGGGAGTGACGTAAGACTAATACATAATTCACATAAGGTACAACCAGGAATGCTGATTTCATCGTTTACACGATGTATCACAGAAAAAACGAGGTGCAACTGAACAAATCAATGACATATTTAGAGTGGTAAAAGTAGTGATTAGTTTTCGTGACAACACAATAATGCTGTTGAATTGTGAACAAATATACTAGGAAGGAACTGCTGTCTAGTGGCCCCTAACTGTTAGTGGTTGTTTAATCGAATCCAATATGTGAAGTAAAACTATTTAATTCAACAATCCCTATAACCTTCTATACTAAACTCTGAGTTGGATGAATACATAGATGAACAAAGAATATTTGTTACATCAACTGAAATATGATTCGAATAATAAATAGAGAGAAAAAACAAAAAATACGAAATTATATACTCACTGCAAACACTTCATTTCTTCTTCCTGGAATTCCAAACATTGTTGCTTAGCTAACAGTAAAGTATCAGCACATTCCTGACATAAAGGATGATCAACTTCAGTACGACCACTTAATACATCAAATAAACAAGCATTCACCTAAATATGTAGTAAATTAAATTGTAATTACGAAGATGGGAGATCACGACAATAGTAATGAAGAATTTTATGCTAAACGAATTAACAAGACTGAACAGACTAATTACGTACAATGAATATAACGTAAACTATGTTTTGTTATACAATCTTAAGATATGGCCTTCAAAAGTAAAACGATGTGGATAACTGAAAGTATTCAATTAGGTTTGCTTTTGAAATTTATAGAATGGAATCGTAGAGTAGACAATGGCGGAGTTGAAACCAAACTTTAGAAAGAAAAAAAGTAGGACAATTAATGAAGTCACAAATTTAAGGCGACAAAGATGTTCAAGAAACATTTTTAACCTAGAAAAAAGAGCAAAGCGAGCTACTGTGGAAACCGCGGGGGAGTTCAATCTAGCTACATAATTAATTTTTGAAATTGTTAGATATTCATGGGGACTAGAAGGACGTCTAGAAACGAGAGAAATCTGAGGTTGGAGACAGGAGATCACAAAATTATAAGCACAATATGGTGGTATATATATAAATGAATATTTTACTGGGCTATCAATATTGAATTTCTTATTATTTGAAGTTCATAACTAATGTTGAGTGGTTGGATACGATCATCAGGAATCCATAGACCTAGGTTGTGTGCTAGTTGGAACTCGTCAGAAAGGTTTGTCTGCAGTCTTAAGCAAACTGCAGATTCGAACAGATGTCACCCAATGTCAAAATCAGAGACTATCACTGAACTATTTTGGTCACCACGGTTCTCTTATAGGACTGGGATCTTTCGATTAACTGATCCTTAGTGCCAAAAGCTTAGAACTAATAATGAATGAGATATCGAGTCATTTACACTAATTTCCAAAATGATCGTTTAACAACAAGAAATAGACACATATGACACTAGTGACTACTCAATTGCTATTGATGAAAATGAGGAATATCCCAATGAGTGGAAAAACTAAGTTTTCTGACGTATCGTGACTCAGTATAAGCCACTTCTACAGAGAACAAATATTAAAATTTATTATTCTTATTCATAAAAATCTACCCAATCCTCAGTTTATTTAAACCTTGGTAATGACACCTATATACTCAATGGTTAATTAATACGAGTACTACTTAATTATTTTTGTCATCTTGACAGGGAGTAAGTTAAATGAAAGTCCTAATACTTACGGTAGCTTTTTGCTGGAAACATTCTATCACGGTTTTTGCAAAATCCCACTAGAAACTTTCTACATTTGTTGGATCATTCAAAGTTATATGCTAGTCTTGTTTGATATAAAGCTTCCTAAACAGTTGATTCTAGCCTTTATCGATCAGGAATATTCCTCTACTATATGATTTGCCCTAACAATCTCATCTCGCTGTGCTAATGAGGTACAACAACTTGAACCAATGTACATACATACTAGGTCTATTTGACTGACTTGATGTTTATCGAAGTATAATGTAAGGGAGAAACAATTAATAATCTTGACTAGTTTACGTTGACAAGGTCATTCTGTTGGACACAAATGTATCATTTCACTTTCCATTATATTCTCCACTTCATGAACACTAGTTTTCGCTTGATGAGTTATAAAATATCTCAGTTAGAACCAATGTCACACGACATTAGATTCCTAATCCCTTCAGTCTGAAGATGGTTTCGTTACGGACTGATATAAGCTACAGAATCATTGAAAACGGTGGATCTATAAACAACCGCTTAATATGGGTATGTGATTTCTTAGTAGCATATATTCATGAACTTTCTAGAGACTAAACACGAAAACACCGATTATTGCTCCAATTTCGCTAATTTTAGAAAACTCAGTTGAAATTTAATGATATACATTTCCAAATTCAGTTAAATAATGAACCAGTGGGATAGTTACGGTATTTCACCGATAAGTAACAGACTCATTTAGACAACTGATCGGTTTGAACGCATGAAAGAGTATAGGTACATTGGTGTTCAAGTATACATAATTCACAGCTTAAGTATTAAAAATTGAAATACGACTTTTAAAACTCACCTTGAGACGATGGTCAAGACTTGAAGTAGGTCCGGCATACGATTGAAGAGTTTCAAGTGGATCCTCCTCATCATTTAACAAAGATAACGCTGAACTTAATAACCAACACAACGAAGAAGTTTAAAGTCAGTGAGCAAACAAGGATTAAATATAAATATATCTAATGTGTGAGGCATTTAGCGGGTAATTACTAAATCGCAAGTTTAAGCCTCAGCCTATTTCGGATCAGAGAGCCTAATAGTATCACTGGCCCTTGCATATAAGGTATGGCGCGAATCCAATTATATGAACTTGTACTTGGTGTGTTGTCTCATCACTGAACCGCAAAGAAATCATCAAAATTACGAACAATTTGATTGTACATAGATAAGATTTAGAAAGCGTACAAACTGATTCATTCAAAGGTTTTGATCTTTATGTTCAGGTAAGTTCCTACACAACCCAGAATGCAAACCTCTTCTGACTAGCGATTTAAGAAATAAATCAGACACAACTTTTACACCCACATAAATATTCAAAACCATGTCCGAAACTGAGTTATTAAAGAACCATCAGAGGTACGTATTTTTAAAAAAACTTACTTTGGTGGGACAATGAATCTTGGTCGAGGAGTGGTAGAATTTTTAACAGGTACTAAATTAATTGGATCAGATGTTTCACTGTCAGCAGTTGTAGCATCTAAGATTGAAAAAGATGTAATTGAAAGACTAAGTATAAAAGAAAACCAATCAGAGGGGCAGAAAAAATAGTGTGAAGATTGATTCCTTTTATTTAAATTAAGATCCCGACTACAGTCATTACTTTGATGTAGCGATCAGGTTTCCCAATGATAACGACATTTCTGACTTATGATGGCTGGAACACCCACCAGTCGGGTGGATTCAAGAGAGAGGAAACAAATAAAAACACATCTTAGGGGCCAGAACTGTTTTATTGTTGGCTGTAATAGGATATGGGCCTAGTAAGATGTTGCAGAAGGGTAGTAAGCAAATCAAGCGATCTTATTTTCTTTATGGAAATATCTGAAAAGCTATTACGACAAAAAAAATTGCTAAGTAATGGTTATCTTTGACTGATCTCAGACAGTTGTCCTCGGGAGGTTGAACCCATAGGTACAAGTTCCTTCCTCACGGTGTGGTCAATCAAGTATTAACCGTCCATACACTTGATTACAGACACTTTTGAAAATGGAAACAAGTATCACAGTTTATAAACCCACATAATAGACATTAGACGGATAATTAATAGTGCATACGATTATGTATCAGTTGAGAAAGGGCATCTTGTGTCTGCGGAATGATGTTGTGGATCATTCAATAAGGAAAAAATACTATTCTGTTTGCCTTCTTACTTGAGTAGTGTCTACTAATTATATGTGTTTATTTTTAACGTGAAACAACTGTGAGGATTATCCATGTCACAAACAACAACGAACTAAATAGTTATTTGAAAACGCGATGCAATCAACAGAATACTGAGAATCTAGCGTACTCACTATTAAAAAGTTGATGTTTTCACTTAGCATATAGCCATCTTATTCTATTTTTAATAATAAACCACTTGATTTATTGACTGCAAAAATTAATAACAATTTGATAAATATAAACTTTATTATTGAGAGCAAACAAAACATATAATGTACATTACACAAAAAAAACAGAATGTCTCACCAATTAAGGTCAATAATTCCGTTTTCTGTAAGTGTTCAAAATCTTGATCCAATTGTAGTGGATTAAAGCATCTCTGACAAACTGGTTGATATGGCATAGTTGAACCAAGTACACTATCATTACTACTACTAGCACCAACAAATTGTCCAGTTGTAAAAGTGGGTGTTTGTTGTGACATTACGCACCATTACAATCCTGTTATTGTCTTATTTCCTTATAAATGTAAATATTAATAAGTGGTTTTAATAAAACGAAAGACGAATCAAAGAAATTTGTTTAACTCAATATGACATGGTAGACACATTCTGTGTAATTGTTATCTAGCTCATACTTAACAAGTTGATCTTCGCCTACAGTTTATTACACTGTACACGAATCAAGCATGAAATACACAACTTCCAACCAATTTTTGGTAAATGTAAAATCGATATTTTGTTTCATTTTGCTTTACCACTAGCACAAAAACCGAATATGTTCAGGTTTCGTGTTTAAATGTTCATTAGTTTGGATTGAAATTTTATATGATAATTCCGATAAACAAATGATTTCCATAAGACTAATTGAATCAGGAAGATTTACAGTATAATATAAAAACTAGTGAATCTGTTTCATTTCAGTATTGTGAATACAGTTCTCTTTAACAAGCATGACAAAACCAAGTTTCCGATTACAGAATCGGTAACTTTTAAACATGAAAAATTAGTTATCCAGGAAAACTCCCCTTTTATTCAACCGAAATCGATTTGTAGTGAATGCTAACACCAGACGTAATAAAAGTCTAATAGCCTATTAGTTTGAAACCGAAAAGTCCATAAATAGTCCGTTTACAGAAAATCACCTATTTGTATAGAAACAGAAAACGTGATTATAATTTATTTTGTGTTCTAGGTTGTTCGGCTGTGATTTTTAGCTTCATGCGAATCATTGAACTAACTTTATTTCAAAATGGTCAACCATAGTAGAAAACAAAACTATTAGGATAATTTTATAAACATAGCATACCATCAACACTAAAAATTACGCATATAAGAACAGCATTTTGCCCGCCACCTTTTGTCTTTTATGCGTTACAAGTCTTCACTTAACTGGTTTCATTTTGTTCATTAGAAATCAAGTATTGGTTAAGTAGGCTTTAACTGGTAATTGGTTGTGTAGATCGTGTATTGTCTACGAAGTCATTAGTGGTCACTTAACAGGTCACTTGTTTGGTATATGCAACAACTTAGCCCAATGATACAACTGTATAAAGAAAACTGAGACACAGTCATAAAAAGTGTGTAAAAGTGCATACACTTGGAACAACAGATGCCAATAACCTTAGTTTATAATGTTGTAAACATAAGAAAACTAGTATTAAATAAACGCTTTGAAAACCTACAGAAATCCATCGAAAAGCTAAGAAAGACCAAGTTGACAGATTATTCCCGAAGTTGTCCACCTGGGACACTTAGTTAAGTGCAATTCGAGAGCTATTGAAACAAAGGTAGTATATACATACGCTAGGTTTGTTTTCTAATTACAATCAACAACTCCATTCACGGTCAGTATCATTAATTGCACCAATTCTGATATTAACTCATCTTTGCAAGAACAAGCCCAAGCAGCAATGATTGGTAAGGGAAAAGCAAAACCAGTTATTGTACACAAAAAAGCATTTATATATTTTATATGGCAGTTGACATTACATATACACATGTAAAAGAAAATCTATGGTTTAAATACACGGTTCCATGAAATTATACAAATCTGCATACTGACAGATAATAAGTAGAAATCTTTATGTAGATAATGATGGTAACAATAATGGTAATATTAGTAATGGTTCCAAATCACAGACTGATCAAGTTTTCTCTCCATTATTTTGTTGTGGAACAAATATGATCAACAGTAATATAGCTTTACCACTATTAATAGTAGTCTCGTCGAGGATTGTTCTAAAATAAATAACAATAATAACATTGAGTACGACATTTTGATTCACTGAAGATAATAATGATTTATACATACTAAAAAAATGAAATACAATGGCAAGCTAGAACCTCACTAAATGTAACCAACAAGCCTTGATCAAAATAGTCGGAATTCAAAAAGGAGAACATCAGGTTGTTCCGCTTTGCGTAAGTTGAGTTACAACATCCTTAAACTCGTTACAATTTAGAGAGCTAAAGATGATATCCCACTGCAGGTGTGATTAAAACAGATCTATCCGAACCGCATGCCATAAATTCTTACATTATTGTAAAGGTGACCAGAAGACTGCATTTTATCATCATCTTTACCTAACAGAACTGTATCGTCTGCATTTTACAAGTCAGCAAGCGAATCTTCTGGTAGGAAATCAAACCCTTAAAAGTCATACGATGAGAGCGTTGTCTCCAGAAAGATGTCACAAAAGGATTTTAGCCATTTCTTATAGACTGGGATGATCAGGGATCAAGACCAATCAGATGGGATCACATCCAGTTCACAGATTCTATCTAAGATCTCCGCTAATCTAACTGCTAAAACTGCCCCCAAATGCCCTGGTACGACCGAGAGTGGGGAGAGTCCGCTCTCTCTCTCTCTCGAAATGCTCTCATATGGCCACGCGTATGTAGCCACTGCCAGGGAAGTCCTACTCACTGCCTTCTCGTGGGGGCGGTGTTGTTTACGAAATTGAGAGGATGAAAAGCCAATGTCCGGCGCTTTAACCGTGTTGGTGGACGCGGAAAGTCCACCTAGGGGAGTTGGAAAACCCTGATTCCAAACCAATGGTGTACATGGGCCATCTTTGGCGCCTTCGTGATGTTAGTCTGGCTGTAAAAGGCCGAATCTACAACGCGTCGGTGAGAGCAGTTTTGCTCTATGCTTGTGAAACCTGGCCTCTCCGAGTTGAGGATGTTAGACGTCTCTCTGTGTTCGATCATCGTTGTCTCCGAAGGATTGCTGACATCCAGTGGCAACACCATGTTAGTAATGCAGAGGTTCGGCATCGTGTGTTCGGGCGCAGAGACGATAATTTAATTGGTGTCACCATCTTGAAACACCGACTTCGGTGGCTTGGACATGCTTTACGAATGTCGTCCCAGAGACTTCCATGTCGTGCATTATTTGCTGACTCTGGGACTGGTTGGAAAAAGCGGAGAGGTGGTCAGTGTATGACATGGTGTCGTGGCATGAAAGAGAGCTGCAAAGGGCTAGCTTCTGTTGGTCCTTTACGACTCCCTGGTTCGGGTCCGAGAGATGGTGCAACACAGTGGCTAGAGACGTTATCAGATATGGCTCAGAATAGAAGCCAGTGGCGATCCTGCTGTAACTTTCTTTTACTTTCTGTTATATCCCCTAGTGAATTATGAATGGTAAATCTGAGGTCTATTTATGGGCAAATGTAATATGCCTATTTCCTATTGTATAGTTGTTAAATAACTGACCTAATCGTATTCGTGTTCCTCTTATCATAACCTTTATTTTGACCTTTGAACTATTATTATTGATTACTTTGCCCCTATCCACAGCCACATTGGCCAATTATTGTACAAATGTTATTTTTCTATTTTTTGGTATAATGTGGTCTGTTTGGTTAGTATATAAACCCAGTATGCTTGTGAATAATGATTCATATTGCCGAGGCTGTTATTTGTGTTCTGGACTCAACTGGCTGGGTTAGGCAGATCGCAAGACCGGTTAGCACTCTAGACTGCTCGTACTACTTTATGTATCATTGCGCCGATCAGTAAAATCCATTACCTCTCTAATTGCACGTTCATATATACTAAGAGGGCACTCATACGTTATAACACTTTCTTCATAAAGAGTGGTTATAACTTTTTTAACTGAGAGAGTTCTTCTGGTTGTACATTCATTTCCCCCCATCATTACTCCTCTCTTTTTTTTCCTTCTTCTATATATACGCATCTTCCCCCTTTCCCCTCCTATTCTCATTATTTTGTGTGGCGCATATGTATCCGGTGCCCTTTGTACCAATATGTATGTGATCAAATAATAATAATAAACCTAATAAGGACAGAAAGGTAAAATTATAAGCCCAAATTCTAGACTAG
Organism: Schistosoma mansoni; assembly: GCF_000237925.1. NCBI lineage: Eukaryota > Metazoa > Platyhelminthes > Trematoda > Strigeidida > Schistosomatidae > Schistosoma > Schistosoma mansoni. The sequence continues at coordinate 13,896,371 of NC_031496.1, forward strand.
CACGATTAGTAACAGCATCAGTGTTAATAGGGACCAACCTGCTTAGTACGATAAGACCTAAAGGAACAAGCCTTTCAGCCACTATAGCTCAACTAAGTCATCGCGATAAACAAGTATGACTACCACATTAAGGCAGTAGCTACGACCGGAGTTTTTCTACATCAACCAACTCCGTAAAAGACTCGTGGTTGTTATGACAGAACAAAAGACTCAATAAAAACTCGAGTGAACAGCCGTTGAACAGTTCAGAAGCCGAGACTCGAATCAACAGATAGTAAACAATAGAAACACCAATCAACTGACTGGAAACATATTAAATATTGATTTTCTTGACATTTAACCAAGAACATGTAAAATGTTAGGTATCAAACCTCATACAACTAGTCGAGGATGAAAATGACGACCAATGAGTCTACACATCTGTCTGTTGCATCAGATTTTGAGAAAAAAAGCTACATCTCAGTCCAATAAGAAGACATTAATCGTTAGACATTGGATCACTTTGTACAATGTAGATTTTAAGCTGGAAATAAAGAAAAATCATTACACTTACCAGAGGATTCGGTCGAAACCGATAAGCTAACATCATACGTTTCCTATATGCATCGTACTCATCATCTTCTTTTACTAATTTGGAAGGACGATCAATTCCTAGTCCTACACCATCAACATGGACATTCCCCCTGTGAATAAAATTTTGAAAAATTGAACAAGCAATTAAGTATTTAGACACAAATATTTATCCCTATCCATTTTCAGAAAAAGATATTAAAAAGAACGGATTATGGTAAGTGGTAAAATACTGGACTCACTTATTGACTGGATTAACAATACCTTGACCATCAATGCCAAGTCCTTCACCTTCTTTCCAACCCATCTTCTCTAACATTTGAAAACCAACATTTTCACAAGTTAACTTGAACTGTTTGTATTCAGAAAAATCCGGTTCCCGACCTTCTTTCAATGCCTAGTTGCGAATTAAATAAATTCAAAAAAGTGCCTAATAGTCAACACAAAAATAAGCAATGTCTATAATAAGCGAAAAAAACTTGAAAGAAAACAAACAGGAATATAGTACTTTGAGAGCTATCCAGTCAACATTTATTTATTGAATATGACATAAACTCGAAATTCATTAAATATAGTCAGTACGGATTCAAAGACGGACCTATCCCTAGAGATTTTTAGTTTTGAAGCTTATCAAGATTGAATGTGTTAATGTTAAAGCTCGAACAGTCCGAGAGAGCAACATTCTCTCGCCTTGAAGTGAGAGACTCGTGCTTGGATCGTAACAGGATTTCACACATATGGTTTTTATGCTGGATAATGATATGCTGAGTCGATCCGACATAAGTGAGAGATGGTGAAGATTTGTAGCTCAGGTGAATGATTTTGATGGAGTTTTGTTCTTTGAGCTGGATGATTAGGTCATGGATCTTTCATCGTTATTCTTAACAACATCATCAGCACAAACTTCAGGTGGAAATGAAATGTTCGAATTTCTCCTGTCCTGTAGACAGGACAAGTTGTGAGAGATGTGAACGAGCACACACTGTTCTCCAAGATTTGGCTTTACTTTTGGAGGAAATAAACATGTTGTTGATTGAAAATCTGGTTTTATTTCCCGAGGGAGATAGACATATATTTATGAATGAGTTGCGTATATGTTTTGATTTAGGTTACTCAATAAAATTTCTGGATTTACCTGTTTTTCTCACTCGGATGAAGGATGCGCATACAACACTAACAAACCCATACAACCACAGAGTATGACAGAAACATATTTGTAAATCGAACTCTGTTATGTACAATAATAATTCATAGACGTGAAGAGTAATTGAAACAGAACTGACCTTACCTAGATCACGTTTTGTTCCAGGAATATTAGCATTTAGTGTTGTCGACTTAGCTTTTCATTCTTTTGAAAAACGAATAAACCCACAGGAATTTGTTCAATATGAGGCACGATTTTTTAGTTAAACTTACCAGGAAAGTCACTGCGTTTTATATAAATTCATCGGAAGGAGCTACTGCTATTTCCCTGCTTTTCTTTCTATTAATGACTTTTATTCTGGAATATAAACTGCTTGTGATTGTGTTGAATAAAGAATTGTCTAGCCTGTATAATGGTCCTTTATTTTATGTCGTTAAGTGTGTACCCAATTATGACCTCATTAGTGCATAGCGTATCGACCGAATATCGAGGTTTATTTGTGGTATAATCTAGATCGCCGCTTTTATACCATTATTATACAGTGGCAAACAGAAAATATTCTTATTCTGTCGTTATTTTAACTATTAAACAGTTTATTAAGTGTCGATATATACAGCATGTGTAAAAACTGAAAAGAAAAATAGAATTCTTTAACAGCTGTTTCGATGGCCACGAAGGTGACACCCAAAGTATTTGATTTTGTCAAAGAAGAGAAACAGATTCAACAATTGTTGAATTTCTCCTGTTTTACAAATAGGTCATCATCGTGCTTTTATGATGGTTAATTCCCCCGTAGTGACATGTGCAATAACTGAAGCATATTTTAATACATATGAGAATAATAATTATGCAAATTACTCGGAAAGTTTCCATGAAACGCTCTAATTCATCCGGTGGTAGAAAGTCCCCAATATGATGCTTTCCGTGACCCATTTCAGTTAATTTTTGAGCCCATTCTGTAAATTAAATAAAGATGTGAGAAACAAGTAGTGTGGATAAATGAATAAACAAATCACAAAAATCCACACAAAATGTCACAAAAGTGGAATGTGCATAAAAGGCTAAAAACATCCTATCAAAGGAACCTTATGATTTAAAACAAAAAATAATCTAAATAAAATATACACTAGATTAATCATATTTCGAAGTCTGTGGGAGCAACATGAATATTTGCAGAAAGATATACAGTTTGTGTATTGTTGGCTTGTCATAGAATGAAAGATGAACAGGTTACCGGATTTTACTCATTACTTATCTTACTTCGTGATATATTTCTCTCTAATACGTTTGCTTAGAAGTTTGTTGACTCAATTGTTACCTGGTAATGAGCACAAAATTAAGCAAATTCTTGAGATAAACTATTCGACGTTGATCTTCACTCATTTCCCTATAATCCTTATTATCCACTACCTCTATGTATATTCATAGCAGCACTGATTGTTTCACTAATCAGATCCATAGTTGTATTATATTTCGTAACGGAAATCCACTTCATCTAGGTTACTATTTGTACACTAAGTGCCTACCATTCTAAGGCTTACAAAGTAGATCCAAACGATAAATCTCATCTAAAAGAAACTGAACATCCACTGAGAGTACAGAAAAAAGATTACCTCGGGTTGCCTCCATCTCCGCTTGTCTTAATTTATGCTCCCATGTTCCGTTTTCACAGTCCTCATCGGAATCATACTCATATTTGATAACTAAACCATCCTTTGTAATTTTTGTTTTATTTCCATAATTTACACCCTTAATTCGATTCATAAGTTCTTCCTCTTTAGACTTTGATCGTTTTTGTGCTAAAATAAACTCTTGCATAGCTTGAAGCTGAGGAAATGACAACGTATAAAGATTTGATTTTAATTTGATTGAAAATTACTAATCAAATCAAAAAGAATTATTGGAATAAAGTATTTGGCAACTGATGAGATTTTTGGTTATTTTTTTTAAAAAATCATCAAAGACAGAAATGAATAGTTAATTTATCTAGTTATGTTACTTCTTACCATTATACTCAAAATTTCATCACATCAAATTCAATCACCCGGTTATTTATTTATTTAAACACATAAATATTGGTACAAGGAAGCACCAGATAAATATGCGCCTCACAAATCTCATTCGATTTGTGTGAGGGCTGTGATACTGCCCAGGTGCCCAGACTGAAGCAGGTGGTTTTCTTAGGGGACCACACCCGGAGCCTTTGACCTAAAGGTCTAGTCCACAAGGCAGTGGAGCATCGTAAGGAGATGTAGTCCCATGGTAGCCGGTGACCAACAGTTGGTTCATACGCCATTCGTTCCTTCAGGATACTGCAGCCCATGTGCACCATTGGTTTGGAATCAGGGTTTTCCAACTCCCCTAGGTGGATCCTCCACATCCACCAACCCGGTTAAAGCGCCGGACATTCGCTTTTCGTCCTCTCACTTTTGTGAACAACACACCCCGTTAAAATGGTGAACGATGCATAATTGAGTGAGATTATAATAGATAATATATCTAATTGAGATATCTTTCAATTTACAGACGATCAAATGTAAGATAGCACGAAAACGAGTAGGCACTAGAGGACTATAGATGGTTATGTTGTCAGTCGACTGTACTAGTAAGTTAGTCAACTATACGCAACGTAGAACTAAGGCTAGTAGGTGAAACCATTAATTTTTTAACAAACGATGGTCCTGAAGGCTACAAGATAAAACATGTTAAATTTGATTTGTAACTCATATTTGATTGTTTAGAATATATATTGCTGTGACAGAAAGAATGTATTTGATTTGTAGGAATAGAAAGATAGGTTCATTCATAGTACCTAAATAAAAGGCTGATATTTTAGTACCAGTAGTTTGAAATAAGTCAAGTAAGAGAACATTTCATAGGAAATTTCTATAATCCCTCCTAGTGAACAAGTAACAGTGACCCTTTTCTTCAACTGTGACCACATAAACGTCAAGTTTTACGGAGTATCAATTTTAGGACGAAGAAAAAGACGCCATTGATCTTGAATCAAAGTTGAATACAAATAGGAGAGATAATAATTAATCACCGTTCGAAAAATGAATAAGGGATTACTGGTGTTGATTGTGAAAGGATATGGTTAAACTATGATCTAGAGCAGACGATAAAACCAATGTACTACAAAGCTTCGCTACGAACCAGCAAAAGAATATTTCGCATTAAAGACGCAGGACACAAAACCAAGGGTCTAATCCAAGACGCTCAAAAAGCTCTCCTTCTTGCAAGTATTTTCAGCAAAAAAGGCGTGTGATCTGCGTACTATGAAGCGTTAATACAAAAGACCGACGACTGCAATGCATGTATTCGCTATTTCACCTTTATTGCTAAGTATTTATATATGTTTATTAACCAGAACTTGATACATTTTATATTTTCCGACTTCTGTCATTACTCACATGAAAGGTTGTTGAGATTGTTAAATTTCGTAGTTTTACTTCTCTCGTTAATTAATTTTGTCTTTGGTGCAAATAGTGTCTATCTATCCATCGGATAGTAGGTACACAACATTCTGGATTGTGTTACTTTTCAGTTGTGAAGTATGGCTTTCGAAAAAGACGAATGAGAGATTTAAGGTCAACAAGAACCAATCAACATTGAGGTGTACAGGACAAGCTGTGAACCACATATGGAGAAATTCAAACACTTCACTTCTACCCAAAGTTTGTGATGATGTCGTTTAGAATAACGATGAAAGCTCCACGACCGAACCATCCCGCTCAAAGAACAAAACTCCATCAAAATTATCCACCTGAGCTACAAATATCCACCATCTCATAGAGTACTTTGTAAAGTACTTGAATAAATTAGATATACCGAACCCCTAAAAGCATCGAAGAATAAACAGACCTCCATATATATGGTACTTCACCAACAATACAATACAATTATCTGGGTAGCAGCTATTGATAAACAAGGAGGATCTGGTTCCGATGTGATGGCACGAATTGAGAAAGCAAGGGTAGCATTACTACAATTGGAGAATATCTCAAACTCTAAACAACCGTCACACTAGACTAAAGTCGGAATTTTTAACAGAAACATTAAAAACGTTCTGTTGTACGGAGCTGGAAATTAGAGAACCGCTACAACTATCACCCAGAAAATACAGGTATTGATAAAGTTAGTTACCCAAAATACTCCAAATCTGTTGGCTAGAGACCATCAACAGTAACTCACTGTGCCAGAGAGCATATCAGTTGCTAGTTAAGGAGGAAACCAGAAAACATTATTTTATTATTTATTTATTTAAACACATAAATATTGGTACAAGGAAGCACCAGATACATATGCGCCATACAAATCTCATTCGATTTGCTTGAGGGCTGTGATACTGCCCAGGTGCCCGAACCGAAGCAGGTGGTTTTCTTAGGGGGCCACACCCCGAGCCTTTGAACGAAAGGTCTGATCCACAAGGCAGTGGAGCATCGTGAGGAGATGCAGTCCCATGGTAGCCGTTGACCAGCAGCAGGTTCATTCGCCATTCGTTCCATCAGGATACTGGAGCCCATGTGCACCATTGGTTTGGAATCAGGGTTTTCCAACTCCCCTCCGTGTCCACCAACCCGGTTAAAGCGCCGGACATTCGCCTTTCGTCCTCTCACTTTCGTAAACAACACCCCCGCCACGAGAAGGCAGTGAGTAGGACTTCCCTGGCAGAGGCTATATATTCGCTGGCCATGTGAGAGCATTTCGAGAGGGAGAGTGGGAACTGGACAGGACAGCATATGAAAACCGTTGAACTACGCCACAACGCAAGCTCGAACTTGTAATCTACAGGGCATGTGGAAAAGTTATACCAAAAAATTTGATATGCTTGATGCTAATACGAGTTCACCTCAGTCGGTAAACGGAACAAAGGTCAAAGACACAGTGGCACGATAGACTATTCTAATCCATTGTCCCCGACCCCGCTAACTAGAGTGAGAAGTCCAATTTGGAAGTGGGGAAGGTATATTCTGTAAGAAGCCAGAAGCACAAGCAATCGCAACAGGAAAAATTAAACGTATATATGCAGCATAAAATTGTACTTAGGAAGCGTTACAAAATAGCATACTAAAAGATATGACGGACCAATAGCGTTTAAGATTTTCCAAAAGTGCGCTTTTGGTGCGAAAACAAAGAAATTCAAACTTTCAAAATATAATTACAAAAATAAGTCATTTACCAAGTGAGTTCTGGGGATCTAACATACCCAACAAAAATACATGGCGCCGGGAATCGGAAATGGACATCAAGACAATGGAATAGCACTTGCTAACAACTAGGAAGGAGAGCTCAGGATAGAGACGATTCGAGACCCCTTATCGATGGCCTAAGACCCATGAAGGATAGTTTATGCAAGATCATAGTCTCCCTGGTACAGTTTGACAAGTGTAGGAAATTGATCAGTCAGAAACGAAAGGAAGACAACTTTTTGGTTATGATTGTTGAACAGTCCTCAAAACAAGTTGAAATTAGACGATCTCTATCGATGATAGTGAAGGTTGTTATTAATATCATAGAATTTCGTGAAATCAAGGAACATGAAATTTGAAGTAACTTCGGTGCAAAATACTATACCGTTTAAAATGTAAAGTCACTCATTGAAAGGAAAACCACTAAGTTATATTATTTGAGGATAAATTAAGTTGCGGGTTTACCAACACCATAAACCTTAATAAAAACAGCTTTGACCATCAAAAATAATACATTATATCTTAGAGAACTGATACAAACATGCTGCAGTTGACAACGTACTTCCTTTTGATAACGTATCTGTTCAGCTTGCTCGGGTGTAAGTACAACACCACCAGTGAACTGATTTGGATTTGAAGTAGTTCCTAAAATTAGCAAGCACATTGTATCAGTAAATAGATAAAACACCAATCCAGAGACAAAAGTCAAGCATCTTAGTCTATTTACCAAGCAAATTTTAAAAACTTTTACATGAAATCGAAATAAAGGAATTTCCAGGTAAATTTACTTTTCCTTTGCTTGATTGGTTGACTCTCAGAATCATGGAAGTTAAAAGTATTTCCATCTAGTAGTTAGGTGAGCGATTAACGCTAACCATTGGTGGATTCGTTTATCGAACACATCTTACACTCCTCCCGAAAAGCCCATCACGTCCATTGTCCTGAGTCGTCAGAGTTAAAAACTGGCTTCTCCAAGTAAGCGCAGGTTTCATACATCTCAGACGATTTCCTTAGTTGCCATCCTCAACTTCGCCGTGCGGACCCATCCGTCAGGGCCATAGCCTCCTTGTTCGACAGTGCCTTTAGGCCATAGACTCTTACTTACTTCAATGTTCTTAACGAGTACTATGTTGCATGGTTGTAATTTTTTTTCATATGTTCAACTATTTATCCCTCGCTTGAACGGTAGGCAGATATTCTTGTATTCGTTTATCCCAAAACACAGTAGTTAACCTCTGTGCTTCCTCCGATATTCTATTACATACTAAATTTCTGTTGGCGAATGCTGCTTCGAATGATAATCTTTTATAAATCAACAACTTATTCGGACTAAGAGCTTCCAGGGTGCCAAAGTTATCTGTCATCTTGACGCATCTCCATTCGTTTGGTGTAGATAACTCATGTATAGTTGCTAACCTAGGACTCACAAACCTTTAAGTCGCACTTTTTATACAGTGAAGCACGATTAACGAATCCGTTCAATAAATGACTGAGAAAATGGAGATATTAGACTGTTCTTCTACATGCTTCCCAATCTTAGCAGATAATACGCAGACCGTTAGCTCCATTCCAGGTGTCGTAACAAGATTCAGGGAAATGATCCTGGACTTAGCCAGTTCAACTGTAGTGCGTCTGACTTCAGATCAGGGAGCTGCGTGTTCAAATCGCGTCGGGCTCAGTGATTTTGCTCCCCCAAACATCCTAGTACGAACGAGGGTCAGGAAAGTCTACTCTCCCTCTCGAAATGCTCTCACATGGCCGCGCGTATGTAGCCACTGCCAGGGAAGTCCTACTCACTGCCTTCTCGTCGGAGCGGCGTTGTTTACGAAATTGAGAGGACGAAAAGCGAATGTCCGACTCTTTAACCGGGTTGGTGGACGCGGAAATTCCACCTAGGGGAGTTGGAAAACCCTTATTCCAAACCAATGGTACACATGGGCTCCGGTATCCCAAGGGATTTAATGGCGTATGAATCAATCGTTGATCATCGGCTACCATGAGACTGCATCTCCTCACGATGCTCCACTGCCTTGTGGATCAGAGCTTTAGGTCAAAGGCTCCGGATGTGGCCCCCTAAGGAAACCACCTGCTTCGGTTTGGGCACCTGGGCAGTATCACAGCCCTCACACAAATCAAATGAGATTTGTGTGGCACACATATATCTGGTGCCTCCCTATACCAATGTTTGTGTCTAAATAATACATAATAATAACAGCAGAAATGAGCAGTTACTTCGACCAGAAGCACTTTCATAAAGAATAGATGTAATAACACCATATGCAAGCTCGGCAACGTCAATGAAACAATGAACTTAAGCAGATAATCGTCCAAACTTTGGTTCTAAACATCTTAGTATTAGGGCACTCAACCCTTTTATATGCCTACAAATACTCCACTTCATTTGGCAATCCATGGGTAGCTCTCTACGTTCAAGTCTAGTTTCTGTAGACAGGTAACTTGTAAGATCACTTCGGCTGACAATATTATTGAAGCTACAAACCCAACTGGATCAAAAATAGATGCCACATACGACAAAGTAATTCTTCTGGTTGATTTCTATGAGATGCATGACCATCGAAACATAATTGTCATATCCTGGTGAAGACAAAAGTACGGGTAACTCCTACGACCTATGAATGGACTATCATATATATATTCTTTTTGTTTAACTATTGAGTAGTTAGATTGTGTATATCTATATTCATCTTATTATAAGCTTCATTTTGACTTATTGATTATTATTATTATACGAATTACTGTTCCTAAATTATATTCAGTTTATTGATTATTGTCTCCCACGTTCACAGCCACATTTAGCTTGGTCTTCTACAAATATTATTTTCTATTTTATGGTGTGATGCGGTCTGTTTGTCTGGTATATAAACCGAGTATGCTTGAAATAAATGATCCGCATAGCATAAGCTGTAACTGGTGTTTTGGACTCAATTGGAAGGGCTAGGCGGACAAGGGACCAATGAGGACGCTAGACTACTCATACTGGTCGAACGTCATTGAATTAACACAGTGTTAAGATAAAGTGTTAAGACAAGTCGCATTCCGATTGGTGGATAAATCACGTGATAAAAAGCCGGATATAAAATCATAACGAATTAGATACGGCCTTCTTATTTTATAGTCATAACAATAATTCCTCAGTTCAGACGTTTCACTCTATTCCCAGTGTTCGTTTACTCGCTTTATTGGACTCACAAGTGGAAGCGTTCCCTTCAATACGGTCTTTCTCTGGAATGAACTTCAACACTGTTACTAGTCCATTTAGCTAAATTAAATCCTCCTACACCTAAAATCTTTTTGAAATGTGGATATATCAATTAGGTTTTTTCTATAGCCTCCACAATTATCAATAAATCGTCTACATAAAACTGTTCCTTGGCTTCTTGCGTAATACAGTTGAGGAACTTATCTTGATTATCAGAAGTCGTTTTCTGCAAAGCAAACGTAGCACACAATGGCGATGAGGTTGCTCTGAACAGATGGACTTTCATCCTATAGACCTCTAGTTCCTTTCTAAGTCCCATCCTGACCACCACAAATACCTAGGAGCGTTTCGATCGCGTAGCGGAACTACTACTTGGTGACACATGGCCGTAATGTCCGCCGTAAAACTTATTGGTCATCGCCGAAACCTGGTGAAGATATCTAATAAGTTATGGACTAAGTCAGGTCCAGAATAAAGATTCTTGGGTCAAAGACGTCCCGGCATACTGAGCTGTACAATAGAACACAATGCTTAACTTGTTGGGCCTTTTGAGGTGGAAGACAGGGTGATGAGGAAGATACCAAATTCGATCATCGATTTGGTCATCCTTTACCTTTTTAGCATAACCCCGTCCTACATGCCGAGTCAGTGCTGACATAATCTTGAAGCAACTTCGCATCCCGACTAAGTCGACTTTCCGCTAATTTGTTATCAAACAGTTCATGTTCATATTGCTAGAAACAAAACTAAAGAAATATAAGTTTGATAAAGTTACCTTGAGTTTTTGCAGCGGCTGCGGCAGCTTTTGCTAGTGCAATTGCAGAAGCCAAAGACCCATCTGGGAAATCTTTTACTAATCCATTTATGTTAGGTTCATTGGCTTTTTCGTCCCATCTGGAGCGACGCCTTTTGGTAGGGATGAATTCATCATTTTCCGACTTGCAAATATCTGGAGTTTCGGATTCTAAGACAAAAATGTGTTATTGAACATGAAGTCCTAAATAAATTATTACTAAGCACTAATTGCTAACAACACATCTGAATCAAATGCTTTAAAACACATCTTACATTCAACCACATCTGGAAGTCAATGAAAACCCATCACCTAAATTTGATGACAGTAATAACCCATTGTTTTTCACAATCTTGCAAACGATATACAACCCTAGTGTGAGACTTATGACATCCGAGAAACGTGTATCACTTCGAAAACATAGCTAAGACAAAAAACTCGTTTTATAACTGCTTAGATCCTCAAACAGTGCAGCGGTTAAATAACAGTTCCCACACTTTTAATGACACTTTTAAGCTCGACTAAGTATTCGTATCGTTATTCTATATAAGAGAGAATCTAGGATGTCATGTGGAACAGCAGATACAAGCATAGTCATCGTGAAAGACAGTGAATGGTCATGGTGGGAAAAACCAATTTATTATTTTATGCAAAATTACACAGTGCTTTCGGAAAATATGAAACATAAACATTAAATACATCATTGCACATCTTTAGTTGTCCTGTGCATACTCCTTCATTCTTCCTATTCGGTTGTTATTCCAATTTCACTGTTACTCTTTCTTTTCTATTTATTTCACTCTTCTGGCAGACATTCCACTTCTGATTGCTGCTACATATTACTTATATCTGTTAGCTGGTTTAAGCAGCACACACCACACCTATCAGTGATTTCATTTGCACAGATTTTGCGCTGCTGGTTTAAATCAGATTGCAGAGACCAGATCTTTTAGTAATATTTTTTTACTTACCTCACTAAATGCCATTAAACCCATCAAATATTAGTATTACTGGTGAATGTTAAGTCGTGTTTATAGCAGCTACAAGGATAGTATTAAACAACTAGTTAGTCTAAAGCTTGATATTACAGTAAAAGCAGAGTGTCTAACTCTTACGTATTCTTATCTTATATAATCTTCAAACGAAGTACGTATTCATAGTATACTGAAGTTTGATGAAGACGCTGACAAAATCCAGTCTTTCGACTGCCCTAAGCAACATTCCAGGGAAGTTTTGGATGCGATTCTCTCCTTTCAAATGCAAACCATTCCTTCAGGACTGGGCTGCGCCAGTCCCTAAACTAATGATAGGGAATGAAGTAGTTAAGCGCGCCAACCGCCACACTTACCTTGAACTTTCCACTAGTGAGTTGACGAAATCACGGGACGATTCAAAAAACTCAGCTGGTCTTTGGCAAATCACGTCTCTTGTAGCGTAGGTGAGATGTCCGTCTTCCAACAAGCGGATGAGTTTACTGAGCAACTTTACAGGTGTGAAACATGGTCATTAGGAATAGAGGATATTCGTAGATTACCATTATTCGATGACAAGAGTCTTTGAGATATAACCCTAATACTTTGAGACCACAGAATGAACAATGCTGAAAATAGGAACAGGGCACTTGGCAAAGATGACATATTGGTTTATGAGGTCGTGGGTCCTCATCAACTGGTGGTTAGGACACACTATGCATACCTAACCAGTGCCTACCTTGACGAGTGACGTTCACTGGTGCAGAAGTAGGTTGGAAGAACGCCAGAGGCGGTTAAACCAAGATGTGGCACCAGGCTACGAAGTCACTGAAAACTGGGTTGAACCATGTAGACAAGTGTATATCATCTGGTTGGGGGTCCACACGACTATATTAACAAGTGGTTAGACTTTTCGTGACATGGATCAGAAATGTTCAAAATGACGTAGGTGCATTCAGTTTTTGCCTTTCTGATAACCTGAGTCCCATAATCTCCTTACACCTTTCTGTTCTTTTTTAATGCCTAATCGTTTATACTACTACTGGTACTGCTTCTACTTTACTACTCCGGAATTTGACTTAAGTTTATCTCCGTATTGTAGTATGACAATTTGGACCGGACATGTCAGGTTCTATACTGTACACGACCGAGTGATACAAGGATTAAAATATTGAAAAAAAATTAAATACAAAAATAAAAGCGTGGATAAGAAATAACTTATTTCCAAATGATATCTAAAATGATTTACTTTCGGGTGTTATTACTTCAAATGGTTGCTATTTTCTTCACAAACTACTTCGACAAAATCTGACCATAATGAACCTAAACTTTATGCAGTTTCAACTTTGATGCATGATATGCTAATAATAAACGGTTCCGCACAATATAGTTTGATCTGTTTAACTTATTCTACTCTATGCTGGCTCCACCTAATCAGTTCTCTAAGCAAACAGTGTCCCCACATGCTTGAACGATATCTAAGCATTCGGACATTTGGTTTTTCGATAATACAACCACATTTCTGATATTATTGTCTGGTCAAACGTGGTTGGTTCAGTTTTGTGTAGTGTTGATCTGTTCACCTGGCCGATACTTTAGACAAATTGGTGAAAAAATTATAACATTTTCCTACGTTTCTTCTTAGGCAACCTCACTATGACTGAATAGTGAACAAAGTCAGATTACCGTCTACCCCAAACTCTGGACTCGATTTGAGGGCGAACATTTGAACAATGCAGAAAGACAAACCGGAGAGTACAAATTGATCACTTTATACCAGTGAACGAACTCTAATGAAATTGAAATCGAGGAGACAGGACTAACAGGAAAAGAGTCATCGGTATCACAGATTTTAATTCTGAAATAAAAACACCATTCTTTAGAATAATACTATGCATTTTAAAAACTATCAGTGGGTGAAGTTTTTTACATTCCGGTCCCTTTTCAAAGCACTAATCAAAGTTTTGACAATGTATAAACCCAAGGACAAATAGCTTTGTATTTTGACGTGTATAGTCCCGATTGTTTGCAATATATCTGGATTCCACTAATGTCATAAAATACTTTGATAGTCTTATTCACTATGATAAGAAGTTACGATTGCACAACGTCGATGCTTGCATATTTCTGCGAGCTTCACTTCCTGAACCTATAAACTGGATTCTCGATACAACGAAATAGTTTAGTCTCCGCATAAGTTAATTTAAATTTACAACCTGCACTAGTCCCGACCGTAGCTGCTACCTTGACGTGGTGGTCGGTTTTGCCTATCGTGATGACCCAACCGAGCTATATTGGCTGGAGCATATATACCTGTAAGTTTTACCATGCCAGACAGGTCGATTGGAGAATGGTAAGACCAGAAGCAGCAACTCAAGGTCTGAGGGCGAAGTCGTACTGCTGACTGCAGAGAGGTTGACAGCAGTGAGATGTTTCCCTCGGATGCAACGATGATACCGTCTCACAAAGAAGGAACTGGCTAGAAAAGGTCGACCCTAAAAATGTCACACCTCACCTTACTTCATGGATTTCCGTCTCCAGCGGTAAGGCCCTTTGAAGAACGGAGCTAACATGCCGAAAATCCCCCACGAAGAGGCCGTGCGCAACCGGTCTTAAGCAGTTGTCCCTTGGGCTCTGCAGTCACACTCCCAGATTGTTAAGACCAACATTAATCCAACTTCCTTTTCAGGTCCCTCAAGAAATACCCTTCCACGGTGTGGGCAGCCGGGAAGTGATGTCAGCCCTCATACCCGTAACAACACACGAGACCAAGTCGGTCACATTCAAATCCTTCCTATACCTCCTAATAACTCTCCTATCTCCACGACTAATCCTTCTCAAGTCCTTTTATCACCTCGCACCTCTAGAGCAGACAATTCGAGTACGCGGAACGTTATTCCTGGTCTCCTGAAGCCACGCTCTAAACTACATGTAGGAACTTTTAACGTCCGAACATTGTGCCGAATAGGACAACAGGCTTCCTTAGCTCGGACTCTAGAATCTTGCACCATCGATGTGTGCTGCGTCTCCGAAACGCTCATGCAGGATCCGAGTAGCGTCATTCATTTGACCTCACCATGTCAAAATAAAGAACCGACTCGATTCACGCTCCGTGTGTCTGGAAGCCCTGATGCTGCTTCCCGTGGCCTCGCTGGACTGGATCCCAGTAGACAGTCGTCTGTGCGTTGTCCGACTAAACGAAACAGTAAGAACTTGGAAATATAGGGACACTCGTCGTTGCCTCTTCATCGTCTCTGCCTGCTCTCCCACTGACTGCAGCTCGGATGATGTAAAAGATGTGTTTTACAGAAAGCTTTCTGACCCTCTCCGAAAAGCTAGGCGCTCTGATGTAGTAATAGTGGCTGGTGACTTTAATGCTCAAGTGGGTAAACTAAGCGAAAGGGAAAGACACCTGGGTGGATCTTATGGTTTCAGGGCTAAAAGAACAGATAATGACGACCGTCTGTTGCAGCTATGCTCAGATAACCGCCTGTTTCTTGCAAATACTAACTTTAAAAACAAGGAAAAACATCTTTTGACATGGCGACCCCCGAATTTGTCCCAGCGTTGGACTCAAATAGATCACATCGCTATCAGCCACCGATGGAGAGGCCCGATAGAAGACTGTCGCTCATTCTGGAGCACATGCTTAGGTTCAGATCATGCTCTAGTGCGAGCACGTATCTGTCTGCGTCTATTTAGTGAAGACGATGACAAAATTCAGTTTTCTGACCACCGTAAACAACAATTCAGGCATGTTCGGGACGCGATTCTCTCCCTTGAAATGCAAAATGTTACTTCAGGATTGGGTTGCATCGGCACCTGAACTAATGATAGGGAGTGAAGTAGTTGAGCGTATTGACCGCCTCATTATCATCAGCCCTTGTGGTCTGGTGTGTGACGAGATCTCAGCACGGATACAGAAGGCTCGTCTACCTTTCGCCAACTTGCGTCATTCATGGTGTAGGCGAGATATCCATCTGCCAACCAAAAGACGAGTTTGTTTATTTATTTCTTTAAACAAATATTGGTACAAAGGGGCACCAGATATATGTGTGCCACACAAATCTCATTTGATTTGTGTGAGGGCTGTGATACTGCCCAGGTGCCCAAACCGAAGCAGGTGGTTTCCTTAGGGGGCCACATCCGGAGCCTTTGACCTAAAGCTCTGATCCACAAGGCAGTGGAGCATCGTGAGGAGATGCAGTCTCATGGTAGCCGATGATCAACGATTGATTCATACGCCATTAAATCCCTTGGGATACCGGAGCCCATGTGTACCATTGGTTTGGAATAAGGGTTTTCCAACTCCCCTAGGTGGAATTTCCGCGTCCACCAACCCGGTTAAAGCGCCGGATATTCGCTTTTCGTCCTCTCAATTTCGTAAACAACGCCGCTCCGACGAGAAGGCAGTGAGTAGGACTTCCCTGGCAGTGACTATATACGCGTGGCCATGTGAGAGGGAGGGTGGCCCCTCCTCACTCTCGGCCGTACCAGGGCATTTGGGGGCCGGTAAGAGTAGAGGATATTCATAGGCTACTAGTACTCAACCATAGGTGTCTTCGAAGCATTGCTCGAATATCCTGGGACCACCGAGTAATCAGTGCAGTTGTTAGGAAACGGGTACTAGGTAAGGATGGCAAATCGATTGATGAAGTGGTGAAACTTTATCGGTTGAGATGTCTGAGATACGTGTTACGTATGCTCAATCACCGACTGAACTGATGTGCAATGTTTTATGGTGTAGGAGTAGGTTGGAAGAAAACTAGGGGCGGCCAGACCAAAACGTGGCACAAATCCATGAAGTCATTGACATGTGGACTGAGCCATGTTGGCAGGTGTAGACTACCTGGTTGGGATCCGCGAGATGATAACAACCGATGGTTAGAGACCTTGAATGACATGGCTCAAAATCGTTTGCAGTGGCGAAGGTGCATCCACTCTTTGTGTTCTCCCAAATTCTAATCTTCTGAATTCTTCATATCCCTGTCTCTTTTCTATTTCCAAGCTTATTTCACTGGATTATACTCCTTGAATAATATCTTCAAACCCTAATCTTCCTGATTACTGCTTACACTCTTACTACTTCTACCACTATGAGATTTGAATCGACAACTGCATCTCTGTGCTAATGTGGTATGGCAACTCGAAGTGGTGTACGTTCGTACGAAGTTCTACATTGTGACTGACTGACCTGCACTTTTTTTATTAGTAAAAGGTAAAAGATTTATCCGCAAATGAGGAGACACCAGAGTTAGTTTCCTGTGAATGACCTGTCTTTTATACATGAACTATACAAGCAATTGGCTAGCTTGCCGTATCGGGCCCCTAAGAACCAGTTTCAAACCTAGTCTATTTTGTTATGAGCGGTTGATATCACTGAACCTCATACGGTGCAGTCTTGAGCCGCGTACGTCAACCCGTACTTCGAGAGGTACATAATTGAGTAAACTACAAAGCCACAACTATGGAGTGACTTAAAATATAACATTGATAAAAACTTTGCACCTATGAATTTTAATGACATTTATGGATTCTATAATACAGCTCGCGAGTGTACAGGCCCACCGGCTGTGTATCATGACGAAGATAAACCATAATATGGTAAACACAAACTTACTGGCTAAACTACCGAGTGTCTTTTGTTTACGAACATCAGCCAATCTTTTTCTAAAAAATTTGTATTCATTAGTCTCTGGAAGGGTCAGGAACCTAGGAGAACACGAGTTAGGATCACGAAAATTAACGTACCAATACTGTATGCTATCCTCAAACTTCTTTATTTCTGCTTCGCAGAGACTGTGGGACATACCAGAAACACGTAGGACCAACGATTCGATTGCCACCAAAACCTTGGAATCATCGGGAATAACTGGAAATATGGCACTTAGAATTCCATTCATAGAATCGAGAGATAAAAATTTCACAAAAAGCAACTACCTGTTTCACTCTCCGTTTTGCATTGTTTGCTAAAACAAACAGTTTACTAGTGTAGTATAAGATACCTTTCAAATTCATACGTATTTTCTACCTTTACTACCTAAACAGAAGAATGGACAGAAAATATGAAGCTACATTTGGAATAACAGGCTTCTCAATAGATACTCTTTCTTGTTCAGCTGGAGGAATAAGACATAACTATTTGATAACTACCTTGCATCTGCTTGAACAATTCCATAAAACTCCCATCGTTCTTGAATGGGATTTTCGACATCTTCATGTAACGCCCAATTAGTAATTAGGTCGTAAATCTAATCGACTCATCAAAACAAACAGACGAAGTAGAAGGAGCTCTCACTCACCTAGCTTCTATGTTCAGCTTCAATTGATGACTGTTGAATCACAGTAAAAACATGTGTCAAGAAATCTTACAACAGGAACAGATCTATTATGCAACCAACGTTTATACTACTGGATACAGAACCAAAAGGTTGCAGTTGAATGTCACGAACAAATGTTGCTACTGCATGTGGTTCATACAAGAGTGGTGGATTTCTGAGAGTAAGGGAGCCGCAGGGGCGCCTGTAGACTGAACAGGAACAAGGACGTTCTAAATTGAGCGAGCCGTATCACTTGTCAGTCAACGCATCACTAGATAAAATACCAAAGAATAGAGAGCGAACGACAAGGGATTAGAATTCTGTGGTGTTTGTAAGAACCAATTATCCCTTGGTATTAGATGTGTGACTGATTTTAAATTCTAAATACAATGCGCTCGTTTCCGCTCACATAGTTCTGTCTGAATCAGATGCGTTATCTCACAGATTCCTACTTCGTATGGTTTAGGAAGAAACTCTGCAAAACATGTAATCATATGTCTTCATGCTTCGCAGAATATAACCTCGATCAAACGTTATGCAATTAAAGGTACTAAGAAAACTAAAAACATAAGAGACGATAATTCGATAGATATTCTAGAAATTGTTCAAACGGTTGTCTATGAAATGCAACATTTACCAATAACTGCTAAAAATCATTGGCTTTATATAGATTATTCGCTTGTCCTAAACTCGGATACTGAATACAGCCAGAAAGCGCCTACCTAAAACGAGATGATGAGTCGTTGGAAAAGGTTCAAAGAAACAGCAAATAAGCTGATTTTCAAAACTACGACCACAGGCCTCACGAAACAAGGCAGATGGAAACAAACCAAATTACCATGGACCGGTCTCGTTGCTTCCATTTCTGTCGACGTTCACCACAACCATAGTCAATGACAAGTTTACGGAACACATGGGGCCAAACAAGTTATTTAAATAGACAATATACACTTCCGTGTCGACAAAAGACTTCACAGGACGAATATATAATTTTCAACTTCACCTTCAGACCGTTTTCATTTTCCCCCACCTCCCATTCAATCCCTGGTGATGTCTCTTAATATCTGATGACTCTCCGAGGTTTCATGTCGTCAGAGTAAATGAGGATTAGTTAACTCAGATATTTCTGTAGGTCAGTGATAAATATAAGGAAAATAAAGGGAGGAAATGTGGTTCATTGGGAGAATCTGGGGTTTCGAGATGTTTCCAATATTGATGGACTCATTCTACCAGATCAACTGATCCGATCCAGTATAGTTGACTCACCCTGATGTTGGTGCCTAGTCTATGTGACTTTACGTCGAAGCCACACCACCGTTTATCCTGAATTACCATGCCGTGATATTTAGGGTGCGCTGCTTCTAGTAAGAAATTCAATCTTACCGACAGAATAATATGCCTAATATGTAGACGTAAGTGATACATAGAAATGCCACTCTTGTTTTTCTGAGCCTCGCTGTCTCGATTATGTTCCTGAGCTGGTCTTTATTGATCTTCGCTAATTCCCATCCCCATTCACTGCACAATATTGAACCTTCTGGCATGAAGCTGTCCTACCTACCTACCTATAGAGGTCGTGCAGTAATGGAAGAATATGAGCAAATTTTCACCCGTGCAAGTCATGGTGGATACTGTTTTGCCCTATAATCTGTTTCTCTTAATTCACTACTTAATTGAAGTTGTTTGTGTTTCAGTTGATCTAAATATGCTTGCTCATATCACATCATTATTGTTAATGACATTTTATATGGGGTAGAGTAAGTTTATAGTGTTTTATAGTATAAATGTTATGGTTTGATTGTCTCTTAGGTTTCCGGGTTTGTACGATCATTATGGGTTAATTCATCTGTCGAAGCATTCAGAAGAAAGATCAATTGAGAAATCATAACTGCCAGGACTCACACAGGCCACCCAGTTTTCTGTCGTTTCCAGGTTGAAACCGATCAAAATCAGCTGCCACAATGAGTCGTTATGAAAAAACGGTGGAGTTCAACTGGGTCCCTTGTGAGATAGTGACTCGATTTCGTGGATCAGTTGAAGCTAGACACTAACACCGTTGGATACCGGCTCAATGGACTAAAGGTTGGGCGTTCGCGCGCGAGACCGATAGGTCCTGGGTTCGAATCTCGCAAGGTATGTCCGTGGATGCGCACTACTGAGGAGTTCCATGCTGGGGCGAAACAGCCGTCCATTGCTTCTGGGCTTTCCATGGTGATCTAGCTTCAATGGACTCATGATCTCAACTATTAAAATTATAGACTTTACTTAAAGAACTAGGAAAAGGTTCCTTGATCTACTTCAGACAGCAGTGAATTCTGAGGTCTGTCTATTCTTATGTGGTCAAATTAGTCTATTTTCCGATTTACTTTACCATACTTCAATTGTACAGTTGTTTCTTCTATGGTTTGGGTCAAGACTAGGAACATGCAAGTGTTACAAATGATGATCAGGGTTGTGCATAGTGTTGTTGCTCACTGGAGGGTCATCTCTGAATCTTCTATCTTCAATCATTAGCCCACATTTGATCTTACTTCCCACCATTCAACTCCACCTGTGGACCCCCTCGGGTTATTCTCAGTCTCAATCCCGGATAATGAAGGGAGGATTGATCATAGGATTGTAAACCCCCCTCCCCGTAGAAAACAACTAGCTAAAGAACGCTTAACCGAAAATCATTTGGGCCATTTAAATTTTGCTCTCAGTGTTCAAGGACATTCATTCAGGAGACCAAATAATCAAACATACTTGGAAGTGGGTCTTGGAATAAAAACCCTATGGACGAAACATTAAGTTTAGTATGAACCTCAACCACGAGTCAGTAAATGACCTCATAAGGAGATTTTGTCCAGGAACTTGATTCACAGAGCCATCATAAAATGAATGATTACATCCAATAACACTGGCGCGTAATAATATAAAGCATGTGAAGCATATTTCCTCTTCATTCCAGCAACCTAACCGCAATTAAGATTCATTTGATAACCCCTGTCTACGACTAAAAAAGGAACTGTTCGCCTCCATCCAAATTTTCTGTACTGCCATCTCTCAGGCTCTAGTGTCATCCGATAAACTGTTCGAATCCGCCCACTTAGTCTTCAACTTTTAAAACACACCGTACATGTGTCAAATGGAAATTTAAAATTTCACCAGTAAAAGACCAACGGCTCTCCCATGTGTGGTAAAAAGGCTTGATATTAGCGGCAATATGCACTATATAATCGGCATTTTAGGGACATCAGCGAAAGTACATGATTTCTATGCAGTTGGATAATATGGTCTTAATGATTCACTAAGAGCACCAATACCAGTTGTTAACAAAATATCTCCGTCTACCCAAATCCTTTATAAAAACATTTATGGTGAGATATGCTGTCAGGTCATTCAGGCCTTTGATGGTTTGGTGTAAAATTCCACCAATTTACAATCACTGTGCATTACATTTGTGGTGGACCCCAGTTAAGGGACTTATTCAAGATGTAATAATGCAAAAATTTACCAACAATGTACCAAAAATATCAATACTATACACCGAAATGGCTGTCTATGAATAACAAAGTAACTAAAAGCACTTACAATAAAATGGCATTATAAATGACAAAAATGGTAATTGTAGTGTAATGAAGGTTACTTATGAGCTCCTCCTAAGACAACAAACACAAACAGAGTTCACTAGATTAACAAAAGTTCACTTGCACGGTTGGTAAAGACGATGTAAAGAGAAGTATAAATCCAATAGCGTTATTGAATAATAATCCAGGTCAAGAGTCCTACGTGGCTTAGAACGGCGCGTAAGAATGTTATAACACTACTGCAAAATTCAATCACAAGCACTGGCCAATGAAGCAGAAGAATAGATAATAGATAGGATCTATTTGAATACCAAAAGGAGGATGTGGATTAAACGGCCAACTAATAAGGTCCGTTTAACAAGTGATACAGATAGAAGAACCTGATCACGTATGTAGTCGAAGTCGTTTAGCTTCACCCAAGATATTCATTGTATTATGTGCTCCATCTGATATTTGAACGTCTTCATAATCCAATCAACCACCGGAAGGGAGATAAAAGGCGAAGGTGATAAGCCCCGTCTAGTACCTGTCTGCACTTGGAAAGCACCTGTGAACTGTCCCAGTGCACGACTCTGAAGTGTAATCTGTCGTATGAAATCCGTATGATATCGATGATCTTTTCAGATACATCATAGTGTCAAAGAAAAATCTGTAAGGGTCTTCTATTCACTCTGTCAAATGCTTTCCCAATGTCAGGGGAGTTGGTGTATAGTGATGAACTTTTGATGGTCCGGGATCTGGCTCGAATTAGATCGGACAAATGATGGTTGTCGAATGATTGCTGTCGAAATATTCATCCTGACTATCCTCGTATATAATTGTCAACTTAATCCGAGTTAGTGAATAACGGAATTTAATAAGCCAAGTACGAGAATGGATTTTTGAATGCGTATATTTTGTACATTCAATGATTTGAGCAGACAATCAGAGGGGCGAAGCGAAGAGAAGAGAGCGAAGTGAAGTGACGTGCAATGGAGAAGGCGTGTGAGCCAACTCGATTTAACCAAGTGTTAATCAATATTTATAGCCGAAAAAAATAAGTTATAGATATGCGATGAATAGGGTAAGAAGTGCACAAACATACGTTCACATAAAAACAGTCAAGGCTGATAGGCGAATAATTGACGAGGTCAAAATGTGGCTTGAGAGGAATGGGTAAGTTGGTTTGTCCATAAGCTAGAATAAGCTATGTAGGCTCCATATAGGACCAGCCACAACAAACTCCATTCCACTGATTTTCCAACAACAATCTGTAGTTTCGTGATTTGGTCGGTACATGATCTGCCCTTGCGGAATCCAGACTGTTATCTCGGAGTTGGGCGTCCACTGAACCCTTCATTCCGTTCAACAACACTATATTGAAACTTTTCTCGTTGTTGGTTGCAGTGTGATGCCTGTGTAGTTCACAAACTTGCCGAGATATTCCCTTGGAATCTTGATGAGGTATCCTTCTTTCCAGTCTGTCGGCACTTGTTCTTCCCCTAAACCTTTCTGAGTAGGATGTAGAGAATCTTTGAAGTTACCCCTATGTCTGACTTCAGTGCTTCAACTGCTATGTTGTCTGGTCCTGCCGTTTTCCCATTCTTGATTTGTCTGATGGACATGCAAATTTCTTCGATTGTCGGTGAGGTAACAGCCTTGGGATGATATATGTGTGCTGCTTCGATGTCCCCCAGGTGAAGTGAGGCTGATCTATTCAATACCTCTTCTAAGTGCTCTACCCCCCTGTTCCGCCGTTCCTGAATCTCAGTGATTTACTTACCTCCACGAAAGCTAATATTTTCTGTCCAGTTTATATTCAATGGGTTTGATTTACTCCGAGAGTGAAGCCATAATTTGTGGACAACATTTGAGCAGCGCTAAAATGACCTTGGAATGTCCACCCACTTACTGAGGTTAAATGAGGTTAATAGATTAGAGTGAGAGATTAGGATTAGGTGTAAGATCCAAACCTAGATTCCAATAGGTCTGGATGTGGCCGAATAACGGGTGAATAGGTTTACACACTTGTGACCCAATCTAAATCAGAACAAAGTGTTTTGGGTAACAACGGTTCTAAACAAATATTACCACCCGGTTATTCAACCAACAATTGATACCAAAATATTCAATCGAAAACACCAAAAGGTAAGCGTTATTCTATCCTTTCTGGATAGATCAAGTAAGATTCCGTTTGAGAGGCTGTTTTATAACACAAAGTGTTTCAATTTCTGGGAAAGTGCTCCAAATTACAACCAAAAATGCACGATCCCAGTCAAAATCAAACCGCACAATCAAAGAGCGAGCAGTCAATATGGCAGCCGCCAGAATAATAACAATTAAAACAAACTAAATACAGTTCAGTAAGGAACATAGAGACTCAATAAAAACGATAGTAAAACCAAGAAAATTAAATGTTGCAGACTTAATTAGCATCAAAAAAGTTAACAATATAAACAAATAAAGAAAACGTAAGGAAGAAATCACAAATGTATGCATGGAGGGATTTTCACTTCCAAAATGGATCTAACATTATGATCTAAATTTTGTAATGCCCCGATAACAATAGTGAATGGTAAGTTTGGGATCCATTTATGGACCAATAGTTCGCATGTATTTTTTGTCGTATAATCGCTAAATAACTAAACTATTCATATTCATGTTCCCCTTATTATAAGCTTTATTTTGACCTATAGACTATTATTATACGATTTAGAATTCTCGAGTTATCCCTATTTTATTAATTGCTGCACCACATATTCACAGCCACATTTGGCTCAATCTTGTACAAATGTTATTTTCCTATTTTATTGGTACGATGTGGTCAGTTTGTTTGGTATATAATCTCAGTATGTTTGAAATACAATGATTCATACCGCAAAGGCTGTTCTGGACTTAACTGGCTGGGCTAGGCAGAAGCAAGACCGATACGTAGTCTAGACTGCTCGTACGGTTTTCGTGTCATTGTTCCAATCGATAATTCGTTGCTCTCTGACTGACGGTCTTAACACGTCATACATTGACAAGGCATCCATTAGGCCACAAGTTATAACAAAGTTGAACATTAGGGTAAGGAATGAGATGTGATTTTTTCGTCACGCACTGACATCGACCATAATGTCGAAATGGTACTTAACCAAATAAGTGAATAAATACTGCGCCAAAACCCAAGACCTGCGGTGTCAAATCTGATTGGTTCGTGCATAAATTATAGTCTCACTATTCCGAGCACCTTCAGGATGTATCTATTTACTCTCGTAGCTACTTGGTTGGTCCACCTAGTTTCCCGCATTTTGAGAACATTCTATATGCCTATATTAGTTGTTACATTTGCTGTTAGATGGGGGGCAGTGGTCCAGTGACTCCTAAGGAATTTCAGCCTTCACAATTAGGTGCATAACTCTCCTAAATGAATGTCCTTGAACACTGAGAGCAAAATTTAAATGGCCCAAATGATTTTCGGTTAAGCGTTCTTTAGCTAGTTGTTTTCTACGGGGAGGGGGGTTTACAATCCTATGATCAATCCTCCCTTCATTATCCGGGATTGAGACTGAGAATAACCCGAGGGGGTCCACAGGTGGAGTTGAATGGTGGGAAGTAAGATCAAATGTGGGCTAATGATTGATGTACTGTAGCGTGTGAAATCCTAAGGTGACCAGTCGTTGTTGAATATGTACTGTATGGCGTACCAAAACGCGTCTGGACTCAATTACTAACTTTCCAGACGACCAACACATAGAAGATTCAGAGATGACCCTCCAGTGAGCAACAACACTATGCACAACCCTGATCATCATTTGTAACACTTGCATGTTCCTAGTCTTGACCCAAACCATAGAAGAAACAACTGTACAATTGAAGTATGGTAAAGTAAATCGGAAAATAGACTAATTTGACCACATAAGAATAGACAGACCTCAGAATTCACTGCTGTCTGAAGTAGATCAAGGAACCTTTTCCTAGTTCTTTAAGTAAAGTCTATAATTTTAATAGTTGAGATCATGAGTCCATTGAAGCTAGATCACCATGGAAAGCCCAGAAGCAATGGACGGCTGTTTCGCCCCAGCATGGAACTCCTCAGTAGTGCGCATCCACGGACATACCTTGCGAGATTCGAACCCAGGACCTATCGGTCTCGCGCGCGAACGCCCAACCTTTAGTCCATTGAGCCGGTATCCAACGGTGTTAGTGTCTAGCTTCAACTGATCCACGAAATCGAGTCACTATCTCACAAGGGACCCAGTTGAACTCCACCGTTTTTTCATAACGACTCATTGTGGCAGCTGATTTTGATCGGTTTCAACCTGGAAACGACAGAAAACTGGGTGGCCTGTGTGAGTCCTGGCAGTTATGATTTCTCAATTGATCTTTCTTCTGAATGCTTCGACAGATGAATTAACCCATAATGATCGTACAAACCCGGAAACCTAAGAGACAATCAAACCATAACATTTATACTATAAAACACTATAAACTTACTCTACCCCATATAAAATGTCATTAACAATAATGATGTGATATGAGCAAGCATATTTAGATCAACTGAAACACAAACAACTTCAATTAAGTAGTGAATTAAGAGAAACAGATTATAGGGCAAAACAGTATCCACCATGACTTGCACGGGTGAAAATTTGCTCATATTCTTCCATTACTGCACGACCTCTATAGGTAGGTAGGTAGGACAGCTTCATGCCAGAAGGTTCAATATTGTGCAGTGAATGGGGATGGGAATTAGCGAAGATCAATAAAGACCAGCTCAGGAACATAATCGAGACAGCGAGGCTCAGAAAAACAAGAGTGGCATTTCTATGTATCACTTACGTCTACATATTAGGCATATTATTCTGTCGGTAAGATTGAATTTCTTACTAGAAGCAGCGCACCCTAAATATCACGGCATGGTAATTCAGGATAAACGGTGGTGTGGCTTCGACGTAAAGTCACATAGACTAGGCACCAACATCAGGGTGAGTCAACTATACTGGATCGGATCAGTTGATCTGGTAGAATGAGTCCATCAATATTGGAAACATCTCGAAACCCCAGATTCTCCCAATGAACCACATTTCCTCCCTTTATTTTCCTTATATTTATCACTGACCTACAGAAATATCTGAGTTAACTAATCCTCATTTACTCTGACGACATGAAACCTCGGAGAGTCATCAGATATTAAGAGACATCACCAGGGATTGAATGGGAGGTGGGGGAAAATGAAAACGGTCTGAAGGTGAAGTTGAAAATTATATATTCGTCCTGTGAAGTCTTTTGTCGACACGGAAGTGTATATTGTCTATTTAAATAACTTGTTTGGCCCCATGTGTTCCGTAAACTTGTCATTGACTATGGTTGTGGTGAACGTCGACAGAAATGGAAGCAACGAGACCGGTCCATGGTAATTTGGTTTGTTTCCATCTGCCTTGTTTCGTGAGGCCTGTGGTCGTAGTTTTGAAAATCAGCTTATTTGCTGTTTCTTTGAACCTTTTCCAACGACTCATCATCTCGTTTTAGGTAGGCGCTTTCTGGCTGTATTCAGTATCCGAGTTTAGGACAAGCGAATAATCTATATAAAGCCAATGATTTTTAGCAGTTATTGGTAAATGTTGCATTTCATAGACAACCGTTTGAACAATTTCTAGAATATCTATCGAATTATCGTCTCTTATGTTTTTAGTTTTCTTAGTACCTTTAATTGCATAACGTTTGATCGAGGTTATATTCTGCGAAGCATGAAGACATATGATTACATGTTTTGCAGAGTTTCTTCCTAAACCATACGAAGTAGGAATCTGTGAGATAACGCATCTGATTCAGACAGAACTATGTGAGCGGAAACGAGCGCATTGTATTTAGAATTTAAAATCAGTCACACATCTAATACCAAGGGATAATTGGTTCTTACAAACACCACAGAATTCTAATCCCTTGTCGTTCGCTCTCTATTCTTTGGTATTTTATCTAGTGATGCGTTGACTGACAAGTGATACGGCTCGCTCAATTTAGAACGTCCTTGTTCCTGTTCAGTCTACAGGCGCCCCTGCGGCTCCCTTACTCTCAGAAATCCACCACTCTTGTATGAACCACATGCAGTAGCAACATTTGTTCGTGACATTCAACTGCAACCTTTTGGTTCTGTATCCAGTAGTATAAACGTTGGTTGCATAATAGATCTGTTCCTGTTGTAAGATTTCTTGACACATGTTTTTACTGTGATTCAACAGTCATCAATTGAAGCTGAACATAGAAGCTAGGTGAGTGAGAGCTCCTTCTACTTCGTCTGTTTGTTTTGATGAGTCGATTAGATTTACGACCTAATTACTAATTGGGCGTTACATGAAGATGTCGAAAATCCCATTCAAGAACGATGGGAGTTTTATGGAATTGTTCAAGCAGATGCAAGGTAGTTATCAAATAGTTATGTCTTATTCCTCCAGCTGAACAAGAAAGAGTATCTATTGAGAAGCCTGTTATTCCAAATGTAGCTTCATATTTTCTGTCCATTCTTCTGTTTAGGTAGTAAAGGTAGAAAATACGGATGAATTTGAAAGGTATCTTATACTACACTAGTAAACTGTTTGTTTTAGCAAACAATGCAAAACGGAGAGTGAAACAGGTAGTTGCTTTTTGTGAAATTTTTATCTCTCGATTCTATGAATGGAATTCTAAGTGCCATATTTCCAGTTATTCCCGATGATTCCAAGGTTTTGGTGGCAATCGAATCGTTGGTCCTACGTGTTTCTGGTATGTCCCACAGTCTCTGCGAAGCAGAAATAAAGAAGTTTGAGGATAGCATACAGTATTGGTACGTTAATTTTCGTGATCCTAACTCGTGTTCTCCTAGGTTCCTGACCCTTCCAGAGACTAATGAATACAAATTTTTTAGAAAAAGATTGGCTGATGTTCGTAAACAAAAGACACTCGGTAGTTTAGCCAGTAAGTTTGTGTTTACCATATTATGGTTTATCTTCGTCATGATACACAGCCGGTGGGCCTGTACACTCGCGAGCTGTATTATAGAATCCATAAATGTCATTAAAATTCATAGGTGCAAAGTTTTTATCAATGTTATATTTTAAGTCACTCCATAGTTGTGGCTTTGTAGTTTACTCAATTATGTACCTCTCGAAGTACGGGTTGACGTACGCGGCTCAAGACTGCACCGTATGAGGTTCAGTGATATCAACCGCTCATAACAAAATAGACTAGGTTTGAAACTGGTTCTTAGGGGCCCGATACGGCAAGCTAGCCAATTGCTTGTATAGTTCATGTATAAAAGACAGGTCATTCACAGGAAACTAACTCTGGTGTCTCCTCATTTGCGGATAAATCTTTTACCTTTTACTAATAAAAAAAGTGCAGGTCAGTCAGTCACAATGTAGAACTTCGTACGAACGTACACCACTTCGAGTTGCCATACCACATTAGCACAGAGATGCAGTTGTCGATTCAAATCTCATAGTGGTAGAAGTAGTAAGAGTGTAAGCAGTAATCAGGAAGATTAGGGTTTGAAGATATTATTCAAGGAGTATAATCCAGTGAAATAAGCTTGGAAATAGAAAAGAGACAGGGATATGAAGAATTCAGAAGATTAGAATTTGGGAGAACACAAAGAGTGGATGCACCTTCGCCACTGCAAACGATTTTGAGCCATGTCATTCAAGGTCTCTAACCATCGGTTGTTATCATCTCGCGGATCCCAACCAGGTAGTCTACACCTGCCAACATGGCTCAGTCCACATGTCAATGACTTCATGGATTTGTGCCACGTTTTGGTCTGGCCGCCCCTAGTTTTCTTCCAACCTACTCCTACACCATAAAACATTGCACATCAGTTCAGTCGGTGATTGAGCATACGTAACACGTATCTCAGACATCTCAACCGATAAAGTTTCACCACTTCATCAATCGATTTGCCATCCTTACCTAGTACCCGTTTCCTAACAACTGCACTAATTACTCGGTGGTCCCAGGATATTCGAGCAATGCTTCGAAGACACCTATGGTTGAGTACTAGTAGCCTATGAATATCCTCTACTCTTACCGGCCCCCAAATGCCCTGGTACGGCCGAGAGTGAGGAGGGGCCACCCTCCCTCTCACATGGCCACGCGTATATAGTCACTGCCAGGGAAGTCCTACTCACTGCCTTCTCGTCGGAGCGGCGTTGTTTACGAAATTGAGAGGACGAAAAGCGAATATCCGGCGCTTAAACAGGGTTGGTGGAATGGTGTAAAAGTGAAAGGTGTTACAGAAGTGATACATCAAATTGAAGGTTAGTTGCAATTCTATATCTTACTGAGGAATAGTTAAATGATCGTTGTGCCTGGAAGTGAAGTTTATTTCGACTTCAAGGGAAATGTCTGGGAAAACTATCTGATCAGTGTTTTACCACCAAGAATAATAATTACTGTGATAGAATACAAGTTAATGGAAGATGTTCCCAAAGATCAGAAATTCATTCAAAATTATTGTCAGGTAAGATATCAAAAATTATGGCGTGAGTTTAGGAATATATATGTTCGTCTGTGAGGACAGTGTATTGCTTTCTTTTAAGTACTTACAACTATGAACAGCACATTATTCTATTCGCTGAAAGTAGTCAGTCCTTTACAGTCAGCTGTGACCGGAAAGAAAAGACGCACGATAAAACGTAGTAGGATAGCCATATAAACCAGCTGTACTAAGCCAATAGGCAGCTGTGCTTTTACTTTAAAGGAGAATAATTTGCTTTGTCTTCTGGAGGAAACCAAATAACAGCTGGCTGCAGGTCAACTTTATGGGCGTACAGGCGTACTACTGTAAGTCCTGGGCTTTCCATTGACATATGCACGTTAGCTAGGAGAGTCATTATCGAGTGTATTCAGAAGTGTCCTGGAGTAGCTAGAGAGATTTTGGTGGCCGGCGTAACGGAAAGGATACACTGAAGATCTCTTCACCGTCTTGTCTTTTAACCTTTACTCAGGTCTCTTCTGAACCATATTTTGTGTCATTCAGTATCCCTCGCCTGGACTCTTATTATTTGATTTTAGTTGAAGGTTTGCCTTCATTACATAAAGTTACTGTTTCTTGTTACCGAGACATTAACAATGGAGTCGTGTTTGACTAAGTTCAAGGTCACGGCGAGGCTCAGTTACTGATTGTCTACCACTGAGTGTCTGTTGGAGACGGCTGCTCGAATCCGTGCAGATAGATATTTGATTCCATCTTTTTAGGAATACTCTTACTGATTCTCAACACATTATTTTGTGGTAGAGAAACCTTTGACTATATAGCATAGACTGTACCGTTTAAGGTATTTTGTACTTTTGATATAATTTGTTTTCTTTCTGAAATTAGAACAGACTAAATTCGGCAGAGTTTGTGTTTTGATACAATTTTGTATGAGCAGCCCAAAAACACTTCATACGCTATACAGAATATCCCAGTTTGGCTTAGCCGAATAAACATTGATTCGTTAGTTCTGCGTTTAGATCAAAAACCGTGATTTCTGTAGTTACAGGAAGATTTTCCCAATAAAACATTCCATCGATGACATGCTGGCAGAGATTTCGTAGTTATCAAGACATATCCTGAATTTACACTGCATGCCTGAAGTTCTGCGTAATTCAATGATTCCAACCTTGATGGAGAAGTGGAAACTTCTGCGTACCTGGGCAACATCATCGATGAACAAGGAGGATCCGATGCAGACGAAAAAACAAGGATTGGTAAAACAAGGACAGTATTCCTACAGTTGAAAAACATATGGAAGTCCAAACAACTGTCAACCGATACGAGAGTCAGGATCGCCAATGTGAACTTTAGGACATTTCTACTGTATGAAGATGAAACTTGTAGAACTACCCCAATCATTATCAAAAAAGTACAAGTATTAGTAGTGGTATTGGTTATAACCACACAATCCCCAAAGTTGAACATGAGATAACTGGGAAAATACATATTCAACAATTAACAAGAAGAGAAGGTCAACAATAAAAAAGGTGGGAATATTCGTTCGAAATTCAATTCGGCGGATGGCATGGCTCATCCTTGGAAGCGTGGCTATTCTTGTGCAACTCATCTCTTTTATTCATATTAAATATATTGTTCTATCTCCAGTCTAAGTGTGTTCTCCATCATATATTGGGGATGATTACAATAGGACGAGTCTGTAGTATCAGTTTATATGTTAAGCCCATATACTTTATTCTAGCCACTGGCCAAGCCAATTCACCTATACATTTAGTCATATTTTGAGCTCGTTAATTACTCGCTTATTAACCTTGACTATTTTTTTTATATGAGCGTATGTGTATGCACACTTCGTATCTTGTTCATCATATGTCTGTCATTCATTTTTGTCTGACTATAAATGTTGATTAACGCTTGCTTAAAATGAGTTGGCTTCCCCGCCATCTCCAATACGCATTATTTAGCTTCGCCCTGTAGAGTTGGCTTACCAGCCATCTCCAATGCATGTCGTTTATGTTTCGCTCGCTAACATATGCTCATATGCTCACAGCTTTCTGGTCTGCATCATTCATCAATAAAAATGTAGTTGCCGCTTCCCTTTGCCTTCTGATATTATACACCGTTAAGACTTTCACCATAACGGTTATCAGGGTGAGCTATTAACGAAGCACGGCACTACAAGTCAATGTAGACAATGACGTGATTTTCACATAGGATCTTACAGATTGGGTAGTCACACCATGAGAAGTCTACTATTTTAGGATTAGGTCTATTATTAGAACAGCACTAATAACGAAGTAGGCCATAATTCTATATATTTAAAAACACTTGTCTACGGAAGATAATCACTGTCTTTTGGCTTGGCACCATCAGCAACAGCTTACTGTAAGGGAGAACAAACTAGCTTTCATATGGGAGGAAATTAGGAAAAGACGGTGGATGTGGATGGAAAATGCGTTGCGAAACTCACCAAACTGCATCACATGTCAAGTGTTAACATGGGATCTTGAAGAGAAACGGAAAAGAGTAAGACCAAAGAACACACTGAGCTGGAAATCGAAAGCAGATGCGAAAATGTTCAGTAACAAATGGAAAGGATCGCTCCGGACAGAGTTCGATGAAAAATACTGGTGGGCGGCCTATGCTCCGAGGATAAGTAAACGAGTAAGTAAATGAAGATTTCAACAAGAACACGGTTACATCAATTTACAGGTCTAGGAAAACGACGATATGTTTGGTCGATAGTCTTTCTTAGTGAGCATATGTTGAGTGTAGTTACCAGGAAACTGTGGAAGCTCACTGATCTTTTATTTCCATGTAAAGTATCCTTTTATAAGTCATTTCTTCGAAGGCACCTTACATGATGCTAGTTAGTGTTCATGTTCAGCAGCCGAGCATTATTAATCCAGTCGTTATACTTAGGTTGTCTGACTAAGCCATCTTTATAGGTGCTTGAAAGCAGAATTTAGAATAATTACGTACTACATAAGTTGGCAGTTGACAACGATCAGTTATGAATTCTGATTAGGCCTTGTGACTCTAGAAGACTTGGGTCATTCAGCATCAAAGGTTGTTCCTGTTGTGACAAACAATTATTCTAAGGTAATTATGTCAGGGATATGTTTTTAAGTAGTATTAACGCTTATATTATCAGATGAAACCTGTTAATACAATCCGGTTAGCTCGAATAACAGATAGAAAAAAGAAGGGGATTTTAACTATTTAGTACGGTTCTGCACTTAGTATAGAAAGTTGTTTTGCAAAGGGATGAAATCGTTTGACAACTAAGTTTGTGAGCAATATAACCTCACTTCTTACGACGCGGTACTCTGAACTGAATACTTTTCGATCGTTTGTAGAAATTAAATCCTCGTTATACACCATAAAAATTAGTATTTGAGCTTGTTTATTCACTCACAAAGGATGGCACGACAACCTACGTAGTACTTAGCACAAAATGAATATATTCGTTGATCACTCAAAAGTTATTCTTAAGGTACGCTTAAAATTTAATCTCCCAATCACTGTAAACCGATCAGACTGTTACGATAGGGTTACCTCTGATTACTAAATTTATCAGTATTTTGTACCTGAATGGTATCAGAAACCTGAGAGGTAGTATTCCTTAAGTTAATCAAATTTCATATACCCGAACTAAGAGTGAACTGTGTATCTTAGAAAGCTGTATTCAAAGCTTTCGACTTGGACGTATTCAGCTCTTAGACGCAGGTAATAGGAGATCGTGAAAGTACGACGTGCTCGAGATTAGTCAGATCTTCTGGCATTTGTTACACTCTTTCAGGGGCTACCACGTAATACATTTATACATATATATCTAAACATCCCCGCCAGAGAAAGTAGATATCTGAAGAACTATACTTGCCTCAGGAAGAGCTTATCTGTTCGGTAAGTTACATTAATGAGACGTATCGCTGGACATCAAAAAAGACTTCGTGCCGAAGCTCAAGATGGTTATTTAATTTATACTGGCTCGTTAAAAGATACTGAAGAAGACAGAGTGTTCAATAAACAACTAGTTGATTCGTGGACAATTGAATTTTTCTGCTGACTTGACAGTTGAGGTGCGGTTTTCAAGTAAAATGACACTAGAATGACCAAAGAAGACGGGACAGGCCAATCTATTGTGGATGAAGTTATTAACGACTCTCTTCAGCTTAAAGGGGAAGCCCCACCTAAAATATCTGATACCATAACCCTAAAGCCTGCTAAAGGTGTGGTAATGCTATTCATTTGCATCCGTATGAGAAATTTACAACCTTAGTTGATGTATGATATGTGAAATCCTATTATTCCTTTGTTCTTCGTGTAGCATATTACACTAGATTTTTTTTCGTATTTCATGGTTCGACAGGTTCTGAAAAATATGTAGTGCTGACTTTTATGGCTCACAAGTCCAGAACAAATTACTTGTCAGTTGACTATCGGCTTTCCCGTCGTTTATTTATTTAAACACATAAATATTGGTACAAGGGGGCACCAGATATATATGCGCCACACAAAAGTCATTTCATTTAATTGTGTAAGAGCTATGATACTGCCCGTGCGCCCAGACCGAAGCAGGTAGGACTTTCCCGTCGAATCATAAACGAATGGAATTTGTTATCTCAACACGTTGGTTCAACTAAGAGACTACCATCTCCAGGACTAACACAGGCCACCTCGCCTCCTATCTCTCCATCTTGTCATATTGCTCTCCACTTTCTATTTCATGAAATACGCTTCATTTATACTGATATTCGGTTTGCACCCGAAACTATAGTGTATTTGCTTACAGCCGTTTGAAGTGTTTCTGAGTCTTCATTAAACTTGTTTTCTATCGCGAAAGCAACAAACGGGTGGTTCTGTATATTCTTTAAATTCACATTTTTTATCAAAATAAACCTGAAGCATGTCACTCATTCGATTTTCAGGTAATGTTCATTTCAAAATACTGGTACCTTCGATTGCTGCTGGTGCCATCATCGGAAAAGGAGGTGAAGCAATAACAGAAATTCAAAACCAGACTTCGGCGAAAGTAAAAATGTCTAAGGCTAATGCCTTTTATCCTGGTACATATATGGTTCTCTGTTTTATTGATAACCCGAATTGCTTTTAGGAACAACTGAGCGAGTTTGTTTAATTGTGGGGACTATTGAGAGTATATTACGTGTCTTTCAGTATATTTCTGAGAAAATATACGAAAAACCAGAATCTGTACCGAAGACAGGTTGTGAAGGACGAGTACTTACTGAGAGACATAAACAAGTAATTATAAGGTTTTATTCACTGTTTATAAACTGATCTTTTAATTTCTTTATGCATGTTAAACTTACAGCTTCAAGTATGCATAAACATACAGTAAATCTGTTTCCTAATTTTGAAACTGAGTTGTTTTGCGTTCATTTGACAACATAAGAAGTTCTGAATTGTCTATTGATACACCTAACTTGTTAGTTATATATGATTTCTAACATTGATGTGGATTCTCTGTTTTCTCATTCAATCCTTCATCTTTTTGCCTTACTTAATTCGCCGAAGTCATATCCATGTCTTAATGTAAGACCACATTCTCATGAGATTGGGAATTAACACTTTACTCTCTGGCTATTACTGTTTGGTTAGCTACTGCGAGTTGCTAGGTGTATTCAAATGAAGAGTAACCTTTTAAACAAAAATCCAGGCCACATCCTGTTAGGGCGCTAACTACTGATTTCCCTCTAATTTCTTACATGCCAGTTAAAAGATGTGGAGTTCCGTAACTGCTTAAAACAATATTTCCGTTTATTGGGAATGCGGCCACATCTCATTAGTCAGGAAACTTTGTTTGGTAGCAACCTCATGTTCCACTGTATCTACTTTCATTTGGATAACAGATACTTTCACTTAGAATATTTAAGCGATAACCGAAAACACTAACTTGTACTTCGTTATCGAATTACACTATATTCTAAAATTAAATTTCACACGGTGATGTGATAATAAATAACAATTCATTTATTCACCAGATACTTGGATATGAGCGCTAGTAATACTATATGGCTGCTCAAACCGAAATAGGCTCAAAGGGGTTCGGAAATGGGACTTCGTTGAAAACCTGACGCCTTAACCACTAAGCCATCTCTCTACGTGCCAATGCCATTTTTTAGTCTGGTCATCCCATATTATTCGTCAGCTTACAACTGCAGTTAATGTTGTACGTGTTGGTAGATAGTGTTTTGAAATGGACGTTGATTGACTACTTCATTGTAGCTGATTAGATCTCAGGTGACCCATAATCTTCCCGTATGTCACCACAAATATATTAGACCCACCCATATCACTCACTAGATTTTATAAAATGACTTTTGACTGGCATTAGTGCTCACGAACATAGGGGTCGTAACAAACACTGTTCACCTTTGTTCTGTTATTTATTTTTATTCCTATCATTGGACTATCATAATAAAGCTCGCTCTCACTGCATACGGCATTGAATTGCCTGATTACGTTTGGTCTTATTTTAGGTCAAGATTTTGGTCCCTAACAGCACAGCTGGAATGATAATAGGGAAAGGTGGTAGCTTTATCAAAGAGTTGAAGGATACAACTGGGGTATTTATTCAAGTATCTCAGAAGTCTAAGGAGCTTAACTTGGCTGAAAGATGCGTTACTGTCGCAGGTAAATTTATTAATTATTGTTATATAGTAGATAGTAAGTCAAAATTATTCATTACCTATTCAAGCTGTATTTTTGTATGGTATTATTTGCAATTAATTTCAGCAACATACATGACAGTAATAAACTGTACACCCAAAATGAAATACATCTAAAGCATAAAAAACTAGTCTTAGCGTATCATTATGTAGATAATAATACATGGACGCAATTGTATTACTACTCATTGCTTTCAATTTATCGCACCACATGGAGTAACCGATAGGCTTACAAATTTTCAGCTGGTATCGGGAATCAGTGACTTTATGACTATTTGTCACGTCCTTGTCAGAGCTTTATCTTCCGTTCCAGTCAAAACTATAGCAGTTGCGAGTAATATAAACTGGTTTACTAGCCCTAAATAAACCTTTGTGTTTTAGGTGATAGTTCCCAAGCACAATACCCTCTTAAACAACTATACTGTAACTGATACCTTGATATGATGGTCAAAGTTGCCCATTAGTTTGGCTCGATCGAACTATTTTGGCTGGAACACTTGTTCCCTTGGGTCCTACAGCAATAGGCGTGTTGATTGGAGAACAGCAAGACTAAAAGTTAATTACTGCCAACTGTGTCTTCCTCATACGACCAGGATCTGCAGCTATACTACCTTACCATAACTGGGAGTGACTTTCTGGCTAAGGAACTGACTGTGTTGTTTGCAAAGGTTTGGGAGCTAGAAAGTGTTCCAAAATCATGGAATGAGTCAATAGTCGTCCCTATCTTTAAAAAGGGTTCACGTTGTTCCTGTAACAACTATCGGGGGATAAGTCTACTTCCGATTGCGTCTAAACTATTGGCTTCTGTCATTCTTCGTAGGTTGTTTAAAACCCGAGAACGATTGACTCGAGAGGAGCAGGCTGGTTTTCGTTCTAGTCGAGGATGCATCGATCACATCTTCACCCTCCGCCAAATGTTAGAACACCGTCATACTTATCGCAGGCCAACAATCGTAGTGTTTCTTGATATCAGGGCTGCCTTCGATTCGTTGGACAGGACTGTTCTCTGGGATTGTCTATTGAAGAAGGGTGTGCCTGAGAAGTTCATTAACATCTTAAAGGCCCTGTATACGAACACCTCAGGCAGAGTGAGGGCATACAACCACCTTTCTCCCTTGTTCCATTCGAGCAGTGGGGTTAGGCAGGGTTATCCGATCTCACAATTCCTCTTCAACTTTGCCATCGACGACATCCTGGAAACAGCTCTGATGGATGTAAGTAATGGCGGTGTGGATCTGCTGCCTGGAGAACGACTCCTCGACCTCGAGTATGCGGATGATATTGTCTTACTGTGCGATAATGCCCAAGGCATGCAATCCGCACTTAATCGGTTGGCAATCAGTGTCCGCAGGTACGGCATGTGCTTTGCACCCTCCGAGTGCAAAGTACTCCTACAAGACTGGCAGGATTCTCATCCTGTACTCACCCTGGATGGTGAGCAGATTGAAGTAGTTGAGAAGTTCGTGTATCTAGGTAGCTATATAAGTGCTGGTGGTGGCGTGAGTGATGAGATTGATGCACGTATAATGAAAGCCAGAGCGGCTTATGCCAATCTGGGCCATCTTTGGCGCCTTCGTGATGTTAGTCTGGCTGTAAAAGGTCGGATCTACAACGCGTCGGTGAGAGCAGTTTTGCTCTATGCTTGTGAAACCTGGCCTCTCCGAGTTGAGGATGTTAGACGACTCTCTGCGTTCGATCATCGTTGTCTCCGAAGGATTGCTGACATCCAGTGGCAACACCATGTTAGTAATGCAGAGGTTCGGCATCGTGTGTTCGGGCGCAGAGACGATAATTTAATTGGTGTCACCATCTTGAAACACCGACTTCGGTGGCTCGGACATGTTTTACGAATGTCGTCCCAGAGACTTCCACGTCGTGCATTATTTGCTGACTCTGGGACTGGTTGGAAAAAGCGGAGAGGAGGTCAGTGTATGACATGGTGTCGTGGCATGAAAGAGAGCTGCAAAGGGCTAGCTTCTGTTGGTCCTTCACGACTCCCTGGCTGGGGTCCGAGAGATGGTGCAACACAGTGGCTAGAGACGTTATCAGATATGGCTCAGAATAGAAGCCAGTGGCGATCCTGCTGTAACTTTCTTTTACTTTCTTCATAAAGAGTGGTTCTAACTTTCTTAACTGAAAGAGTCTTCTGGTTGTACATTTCAGTCCGCCTTATCTTTTCATCCCTTCTCTTCCTACTTTCATTATTTTGTGTGGCGCATATGTATCTGGTGCCCTTTTGTACCAATATATATGTGTTTAAATAAATAAATAAATAAATAACCATAACTGGGAGGGAGGAAAAGTTTATTCTAAACATTTCACACCTCACCCTGACTCACAGATTCCCATCATAAGTAGTAAAGCCTTAGAACTGCAAAGCCAACATAGCAGGAACTACTCACAAAAATCGTTTGTGACCGGCTACAGACAGTTGTCCCTTAACTTCTGCGACCAGGTAACTTCTCCCAGGTAACCAAGATTGCTACTGCTTCAGTTTCTCTTTCACTTGCCTTACGGAGAATGGTATCCTTCTGTGGAAAAAAATGGGAAGCGGTGATTACTCACACATCACTAACAGCACTTAGGATCGTTTTGTTCATGATCATTAGATATTCCTTCTACCCTCACTATCGACTCCTCCTATGACTTCATATTTATTCTCATGCACCACCAATGCTAACGATTTGATTTCACGAAGTGTTATTTCTGGTCTCCTGAATTCGCGCTCTAAATCACATGTTGGAATTTCCGTTGTTCTAACCTTACATCATTAGCTATAACTCTATAATCGCGTTCCATGGATATATGCTTTGTCCACAAAGCTTGGGTACAGGATCTGAATGTGGTCATTCACTTGACCTTACCTTGTCAGTTTAGAGGGTCTGAGCGATTTGTCCTTCATATGTCTTGGGGCTCGATTGCTGGCTTTCTTAGCCACGATATCATAGGCGTTGGACCAAGTTCAAAGATCAGCAGACTCGTGACCAAAATTACTGGATAGTCGCTCGTGCATTGTCCGACATTAAGAACTCGGAAGGCTAAACAGACAGGTCTCTGCTGACACTCCCACTCCAGTGCAATTCTAATGAAAGAAAATGGGTTTTACGAAGATTTTCTGCCCCCCCAAAGGACCGTACTCTCAAACCCAATAGTATCGTGAGACTCTAATCCCCAAGGACATAGTCTAAACCAAAGTAAAAGATATTTGAGTGGGCCTCACATTGTCCTAGCTCAGCGAATAGACAACGGCAACCGACTGTGTTTTTAGCAACCACCATCTTTAAACATAACTAAATATATCATCTGACATGATGACCCTTAAAATTAGCTCAACGATTGATGCAAATAGACCATATCGTCACCAGCCATTGCTGGAGTGGCTCGGTAGAAAACTACTGTTCGTTCTTGATTACTTTTTAGACCATTATTATTATCATTGTTACTAACTCACCAGGTTTAGCTACTACGTGTACGTGACTTTGAACCATACTCCAATCGTGAGGGCCAGTGATACCACTCGGTTGTACAAAACAAAGTAGAAGAATGGGGTTTGAACCTACGACTTGCTAAAAGTCGAACTCTTTAACCAATAAGCTACCTTTCTAACTCTAATGGTGCTCTATCGCACACACGATTTAACCTGCGTTTTATTTCACCCATAAAAGATCTCACTAGAATGAATTGTAGAGTTCAGCTGGACAATAAAGAAACCAAGACTATATTTCATAAACAACTAGAGAACCTCTTAATCAGTCGTGTAGGTGCTTTTCACCCTGATTTAGGTTGGCATGGTAAAAGTAGCGGTGACATCAGTTTGTAACTTAAACCGAAAAGTTCACAAAAACTCAATAACTTGGGTGGTTTAATGAGCTATCCAAAAAAATTTCCCTTTAAACTCCGAACACATTGCGAAGCAAAGCCAACTTTAAGTTAGACTGAAAAAAGATCTACGGAATAATCGTGAATAATGGTGGGCAAAGAAAGCCAAAAGATGGAATGTTCTGCGGGAATAGGTAATTATAAACAACTTTTCAGACTTATCGGTGAAACAGGCATTAAAAATTCAAGTGTTCATGAAACTATTTCAGAAAAAGCTGAGACAATGATCCACTCAGCTTAAGAGGTTTGAGCTATGAGTAAGACAGTAGAGAACATTCTGAATGGTCTCCAGCTACCTTCCGGTTTCCAGGTTCTTCACCTATCCTTCACGTCGCAATGCGGTTAGAAAGTCTGTGGCTAAACAAATATGATAGTCTTTTAACCTTAGCTGTTCTTAGTTCAGGGTCAATATTTCTAAAAAAACTATCAAAAGTGATAGATCGGACTCGGAATGTCTTAATTATTCATTTGAGCATTATGACTATTAAACCCTAGAATAAACAGCAAAATAACTCTTACAAAACTGGAGTCATTTTTCTGTATTTTGGTTTTTAACATCTATTGCTTTTCGTCGTACCATATTCCACCTCGGCTTAGGAGCAGTGGGATCTAGGAAAACGGATGAATGCACCTTTACTGGAGAGGTAAGATCGCCACATCTTAATCACAAATACGCTTGGGTAATAATTTTTATAATTAAGGAGTCATAAAGTTCCTACGTGAGGCTATAAAACTTACGAAATTGAGTGTGGTTCACTATCGATTCGGTAAAAAACTTATCAAGGTTCAAATATTTGACTTACTATCTGGAATTCGAGTTATTAAAGCATCTAATCATAGCTCGTAGCGCCTCCTTACTAATCAGACGCCGTTTTTTGGTTTCTACTTGATAACTGATGACGTGCATCTCAACTGTTGGTATCTTGGATTTCATTTAAACAAATTTATAGACATGAAACTATCATTAATTTACCAATTAATGGTTGTTTGTAAATTCGGTCATTCTATTTGTTTAAAATATCAAAGATTTCGTGCTTTAGTATCACTTTAATTCACATTACTTAGTAGATTATTAAGTTGACAAAACTCCAACGATGTTCGATATTATTATCGTTTAGACCTCATTATTAACCGAAGTTTTACAGCTCGTTTAAGCATTTCGCCCCATATACTAAGCTGAACATTTCCTTACGATTACCTACAACAGTGTGCGAGATATCATTCTCCAGTATATTTCATGTCAGACGTATAATATGGCTCAAAACTAATCGCGTATCATTTTTATACACTAGATCCTTTCTTGTCGACACAATCACTTCTGGCTAATTTTGATACTTCATCCCGTATATTGATTTCCTCCCTGTCTTGTCAACGGTGGTGCAGTATAAATCAGTATTGTAGTGTTTTTAGTTTTGCGTTGCAAATTCTATATGTGTTCAGTTTCAAAATCTGGAATAAATTCCAAGATCATTTTAAAATAAATTTCGTTAAAATCTTCTGTTCAAATATGGTTTACCACTGTTGATCTTGATATATTTTTATCCGAATCTATTCTCAGGTGAACTCTCGCAAACACGCGATGCTATTGCATTGATTTTAAGCAAGATTGCTGAGGATCCCCAATCGTCTAGCTGTCCAAATATATCTTACTCCGAAATAATCGGACCAGTAGCAAGTGCTTATCCCACCGGCTCACCTTATGCTTTAGCAGTTGGCTCGCATCCAGGATTACCTGCATGCGGAATGGGTTTTGGTTCAGATATGCATTTCAGAGCAGCACCAGGCTCAAATTCCAGCTTTTTGCCTCCTCATATTAATTCTCTTTCACCTGTAAGTCCAACTACCTCGAACC
This sequence comes from Schistosoma mansoni, assembly GCF_000237925.1. Classification (NCBI taxonomy): domain Eukaryota; kingdom Metazoa; phylum Platyhelminthes; class Trematoda; order Strigeidida; family Schistosomatidae; genus Schistosoma; species Schistosoma mansoni. Next base: position 13,939,004 of record NC_031496.1, read on the forward strand.
CAGCTTCTGGATCCATTTTCGGCGGAACTTCCTCTTCAGCTGTTGCTGCTGCCATGGCTGCTATGAGTGCAGTTGCTGCCTGTTCTCCAAACACTAAGTCATCATCTGCATTAGTTCCAAATGGTGGTCGAGCATTGATGGGTCGTGGTGTGGCTAGTACACATTCAAGTAATCACCAAACTATTACTCACTCCCCTCATAGCCTTTTAGGATCTGTCGCGACACATTATAGTGCTAGGATTTCACCGACTTACGGACCACCAAGACCTATCTCTTCACCTAGTTCTGGTATGGGTCTTGAGGGGATACGTAGCGTTTTAAAAAGTGCTGGGTATTCTGATGTAGCCACAGACGAGATTGCTAATGCCATGGATGTATTGAGCCTATATGGTTTTATTTCGATGTCCAGTTTAACTGGATGCATTAACTCTTCACCGATGATTAATTCGTCTTCAAACAATCATCTTACTGTAAATTCCAATACGTTAAGTGGATTAGGCAAATCATTTACGAACCTTGACTCGGGTGGTCAGCAATCTCCAGTGTTATCAAATAGTTTTCATTCTAACGATCTTTCGCTGCACAACTTTCGAAATCTTGCGGCAGCATCCATACAGAATTGTGTCCCTTCTCAACCCAGTCAGATCTGCATGCATAGGCGATCTTCATTCTCTTCGTGCCAACCTGTTAGTATGAATTCACACGCACGCGCAAATCATTTAACTATTACAACGTGCAACAGTATTAACAATAACATTGAAGTCATTCCAGTAATTAAAGAGTTGAACGTACAGGATTCACTTTGCGCCTCATCTGATCCGACGGTTTGTGGATCGGTAGAAAGTCATAATTTAGATATAACCACAGGTCTGTATTCTTCTATCACTTCATGTGAAAGATTAAATCCAAAAAGTTCCACTCAGTCTCCTGTTCTAGGAATTCGAGCTGTCTCTCCTATATCCAATATTTCAATGCCAGTTAGACGGAATGGTGTGACCAATGATAGTTCTGCTAATGGTTTGATACCCCGCCGAGTTTCGGATGGGAGTGTAGGTGAGGAGCATAATAAAAAGAATGGGATTTGTTGTAGTTCAGCTTCCATAAATAATGACACTAGTCGTACGAATAGTTTATGGAATTTATAACATTAATAGGCATCTAAATTTGTGTGTGTAAATGTTTCTGTGGTACTTAACCTTGAATTTATTACTACTTGGTTTATACTATACTCACAAAAGAAATACCTCGACTTCATTGTCTTTGTTGTCATTGGATCATCACTCACTTATCTTAATGTAAAATTTAATTTGCTTTTTCTCTCAACGCACATCCTCATCTACATTATAACTATTCGGCTTTGCAATTAAAAAAATTGTGAGTAGTGCTTTTTTATTTCGTGTTTTTATTTTGGTTCAGATTTTTCCGTTTTTCTTGTCTTTCCAATTATTAATATTGCTATATTATTTCAACGTATTGTTGTTCGTGTGCCTTCTACAAAGGAGAATAAGAATTTTAAGTCACAGAGTTGTTATATCTCTTTCTTTATACATGGAACCACGTGTTATGCTATGATCTGTCCTCATTTTTGACGTAACGTTCATCATCATCATCATCATCGTCATTGTTTTTTTTACTATGTTTGCTCATTCTTTATTTTTCCTAGTTAAATAAGATAATAGGAAACTCGACTTTTCGTATTTACGACATTCACATTCATATTTACATCACACCACGTAATCACTATACAAATGGAATAAATGCACCCATTTCATTGTGAACCAAATGCTACCTATAAATGTCATTTTTTTCATTTGTTGTCAGTTATTTCAGTCAAATTTTTTGTCGGACCGGTCGTATCAAACGTTCGCTTGTCTTCCTTGTAGTCTTTCTCCCCGACTGACTTTAGTTAATGTTGTTGTTTGATATTATTTATTATTACTACCATTATTATGTACCTGCTTACTTCATTCAGAATGATTTTTGTGATTTATTCTTGACTTGAGTTTCATAGTTATCATCCTTTGTCACCCGTAGCACCTTTTTACTTGTAATAATCCCGAAAACTTACTAATCTCTCATATTCGTCCATATTACGATTTTTCAGTGCCTCGATACACAAACAAACCATAATATAAACACATTCGACTTAGTTTTATTTTATTGCGTGTATAAACTAAAAAGTTTTCGAATTTATTTAAAATCTGCCTTCAGAACACATTATCTCAAAACTAAATTCATCTTTGCTTTCTCAAATAGCCTGTGATATTGTATCTGTCATTTTTCTGAGGTCTTTCGACTTCTGCAAAGCTATGTAACTCTTTTTTATGACATGAACAAGATTCTCTTATTTATGACAGACATCAACGCTACTTTTAAAGCGTTTTCAAAGTCAGTATCACAGACTTCATACGTGTTCGTTTGCATATGTCACAAAATCATACATGTTTAAGATTTCATTCTCATTGTTCGGTTGGAGGTTTTTTTCTAAATACATTGCTATTGATCCCGTAATATTATTGCTATTTATTTGAGATACCTTAACGTCACATCTGTTACTGTTTGGATGTTTCACTCATATTTATTACTTCTGTTGTCTTATTCCTTTCCTGTTCTTTTCTCTGTCCACCTCACTATCCATTTTCATTCCTTTACTTCACTAATTACCAGTTGTCTTAAACTTTTCAACCGTTTTTGCTTGTTTGTTATGCTTCTGCTTGTTCGCTTTCGAAATCCAAAACTAATTCTATTTTCGAAATTATGGTAGGTAAAGATTTCCAGTTTGTTTTATTCATTTTTAGTTGCATTGCCAATTATTCACTATCACGGTTCTCTTCGATTCATTGAAATGTCGAGTTTTGTATGGAATACATGATATGCATCGCACTTCACCATTGGCTTTTGTTTTTCTTTCAACTTCGTTTCTGGACAAGTTAATGTAGTTATTATTGATGCTCGAACCCAAATAGTTGAGTATTGTGACCTATTGTCATTTGTTTCGAAAGGCAAAGCTATAATTACATTCTCAAGATTGGTTTTAGGTCAAGCTTTTCACCGAGACGATGGACGCATGTCAATTTTTGCCGACAGAAGTGTATTTAGTTTAAGCCTAATGATTCCAGTTACTGCTATTTGAAGTACCATTTTTAAATTTTAAAAATAGTCGTTTTTACTCAGGTTTCCTAAGCATTGTTTCTATCTACGTCACGCAAGAAGTTACTTTGGACCTTTTGATGTCAATAAATGTCTATTTGAAAATAAATTTATTGATTAAATGTGACTTTGATCCCAAACTGGAATTAGCTGAAGAGCCATCCTGTAACTCTTCGCCAGAGCACACACGAATACGACTCCAGGTGTCGTGGCTAACTTGGTATCTTCAGACAATCGAGTCGAAATCCCGCCGTTTAAATTTTCAACAGGCGATTTGTGGTGTCGCATGATCTTCATCCACATTTGTCGTAAAGTTCCTGTCTTACACTGGAGTCCCTTGACTTCACAGGTCACGTCTCTTGACTACATTGCAGAGGAACCTGACTCAAATCTCTTCGCTTTTTTAATTTAACTTGGTTTCATGGTCTGGAAACCTTCATTCAATATAATGGTCTTTAGGGATTTCTTTACTTAGTCGGCATTAGTGCAGATTGAGAATTAACCAAGTAATACAGAAACGATAGAGAGACCTTAGGAACTAGTTTTTACAGAGAGTCGGATGAGAAATTTCGGTGCTGATAACAGCAGCTTATATGGAAACACCAAGAAAGATAGTAATAACACAAAGTAGAAAACAAATGTATAGTTTCGTTAAACGTATCTAAAATTTCCACACTTGTATTATTTGTTCGCTGTTCATAATCAATCTATGCTACTTTAAATGAAAGCCGTAGCAAGATAAAATAAATTGATTTCTCTTGTGAACGTTTGAGTAGAATCTAACAGTTTTATACTAGGTTATGCTCTTATGGCTCATTCACTTTTCATTTCCGATTGGAATAAAAACTCGTGTTTCTTCATGACGAACAACACACTAGAAGTGACTGTGCATTTCTATGAAACTACCTGGTTTCTTTGACATTATCAGTCCACCAATTGCAAATGCCACGTTGAAGCTGGCATCTGTATTTTTGAATACACCAGGCCGAAAAGCACTTACATCGAAAAGTTTTAGATTTTGGTAGCGTACATAAAGTCGAGAATTTAGAAAAAAACACCGGACAACATTCAAAAACTTGAATTCTCAAAATCAAGTGAAAATTATGTAAATGGGACTTCTTGAGGAAATATGACAGATTTTGTTGTTTATATATATTAAAACTTGGCATAACAACGGTATGATTGGTACTGTTATAATTTTGTTATCCTCTCTAGGGACCTTGTTGATTTCATTTTACTGCGATTAAGTGTTTGGGGAATTATGGGGGATACACTTTTTTGTCAGATCATGACTGAACTGATCATATTAGTGGAAAATAAAAAAAACATCACATGTGAAATTGACTTACCACATTAGTACACTTGTTTTGATTATTAAATTCAATTCAATATGTAACCAATAGTTCAGTCATGAAAAAGAGAAATTTAAAATCACTATTTCTAAGAGGTAGATTATATTGGTTCATTCAGCAAAATGAGAAAAAATCTCAACACCGTAGATACCAGTGAGCGCGTATGACTTAATAAAATAATTAATGTCAGATAATCTCCTGCCTCGAAATCACACCTTGAAACTACGCTCTTGTGTAGATAATAAACAGATAAGGTAGTGTTTGTATAATATCAACATGTAGCGTCACTTTGAAGGGGAAGTAAGAATTACATTGCAGACGCTAAGATATATATATATATATAACCCAGTTATTATTCGCAACTACTGACAGACGCGACGAATGTTTAAAAAAACCATGCTCTGTGAGCTAGTCGATTCGTAATATAATATAAACAGGTCCTATCTCACACATGAGGTATGGCCGTGTGGTTCAAAATCTAAGCAGACACTAGTTAACTTTTGTGATGATTTCAAAGACTCATATCTCTCAATATGACATCGAGTACATTCTTCCATTTAGCAGCACCTTGCTGATGAAGGCACTCATTTTCATGAATCACAAAGCTAAGTACACAAACCCCTAATTGCTAGATAAACTACGCCACCCATAGCAGAAAGACAATGAATTCTATGGATATGAATAAATAGTGGTTGGGAATCATGGATGTTCATCATGTTGATGTCCTATTCTCACAGCGGACTGAAAATAATATTTTTTTTGCTACTAATTTCTATAATAATTATATTACAGCAAAAATGTGAAGTTGATAAGGGTCACTAACTGAAACACAATCTCTGAGTGACTTTATATATTGCGTACATATCAAGAAACAATCACTTGTTTTTGAACAAAAATAAAACATTCTTCAAGTCAATCAACGGAGATCTCAATACGTCCATCAAAAAATAAACTAGACAAAGTACCTGTTATCACATTACATTTGCTTTTAAGTTTCTCTTCATAATTAGTTAAATACTGTGCAGTTCCAATCATTTTATCCGTTCTATTAGTGGTAAGTGTCTTCAGTAGTCACGAAAATTATTAACTGCTTATTAGGATACGTCACATCCTCAAACAGTATCAATCAACAAATCAGATATATCTTCCACTGAAGTTCCTAAACTGTCTTTTAAAAATGGTTTTGTGAGCTGAAATGTTAAGTAATCTGGCAATGTGTATCTAATGACAATTTCCATGGCATAACCCCCAATATTTTCAGGATAACACTCATCTGTTGTACCTGGTTAGCTTATTAGTTACAGTTTAATCTAACTTCACTGCCTGTTCGAACAACCACAATCTCCAGTTATGGGTTTGATATTAAGAAAATGACTTAAATTAACAATTTAATGAATATGAAGTGTGATCACTACGTCATTTAACCAATCTCAATTTTGATGGATCTTATAAGCATTAATCACAGTCACCTAAATTAGGGGCTAGACAATTTATTTACTGATTAGAGCTCATAAGTTCACTTCATTTGAATTAAACTACTCTTCTCACTAGATATCGAGATGAAAGTTGTTTATGTGATTCGAAAATTATCAGTTAACTTTATTTTTCAATTAATTGTTAATTTCATAACACTATGTGCTACATACGGACAGATTCAAATGGAGTTATCCGATCAGAATGGAATTAATTCTGGGTTGGGATATTCTAGTGTTTTGCCTGGTGATTCAGTTCAAGTCACTCAAATGGGTCCAACTACATTAAATTCTGTATCTGATTCATCTCAAATATCAACACCTGTACAAAGTACAGGTAATGTAGGTGCAGAAAATGTAGGTAGTGGAGATTATGCACTTGAAGCTCAAACCTCAAATATCCAGCCAGCATCATCAGTTGTTGGAATCTTCCCGTCGTATCGTCCACAATATGGATTCCCAGGTTATTTACCTAATGTGTTCCCAGGGAAAGGAGTTGTACCCAGTATCAGCTCACCATCAGAAAACATAGTTGTTGCTTCTTTCCCTGGGAATACTCCATCTATCACACAACCAGGTGGAGTTTTACCAATGACATCAGGAGTAAAACCAGGGTCTTCAGTTTCCCCAACTGCTACACTTACTCAACAAACTGTACAATCTGTTTTGTCATACCTAGCCTTAAACCATCCAGAAATATTTCATAAATCTTTATATCCTAAGCCCTATCAAAAGCCGTACGCTGGTAGTTATGTTCCAAGATGGTTAAGAGAAATTCAACCTTCGTACAAATATGGTGATGATGGAGTTATCCAGCCATATGGAGACTTCTATCAACCTGATCCTTATGACTACTATGATCCAGTTGATTTAGATCCACACTATTGGCCAAGAAGAAGGAAACCATTGGGCATGTTGAAACGTAGGAGACGATACAACCTATATAAACGCTTTACTTAAAAACAAATATAGTAGTACTTTTTGAGCGTATACTTTAAAGTATGTACACAATAAAACCGCTGTATTCGGTGTATTCGCTACGTGTTGGGTTGCTGTACTTAACTCGTTTTCTTCTCTCTCATGGTTACAATTGTTTTTATTTTTTCTCGAACCGTTAGTCATACTTAGTGTCTATGAATATATGTTTTGTTTTTTAAATCCTGCTGGGCGGTGTTTTTTTTTCTATTTACCAGTTGGTAAACAGAAGCGTAAATAGAAGGTCCTTAAGGACCTGACTTGCGTTACTCAGGTGAGTATTTAAATTTAGACAGTCGTCCTCTTCTCCCAAACTATTAATTTCTAGGGTTAAACATCCTGGTGGTTGAAAGTCTGTTGTTAAAAGTGATGATAACGTCAGTATGTTGTTCCAGAACCTTTCTGGACGTGTCATATTCCATGATCAGTTTTCATAGGTTTCGACTCGATATTAGGACGAAAAACTCCATTTTCGTGCTAGAATTTTGTTGCCAAGTTCGTATGTGCCATCTGATATTTTCAGTTGTTCCCAATGTTGAATAATCATTCTCACTGTGGCAGACCAAATATGTCAATATCACAAATAGTAATTAGGTTAACATAAACTTTTAAAACAATCTTTGCTATTGTTTTCGCACCATCATCGTTTTATCCAGTAATATGAAGCCGCGTGATTATTCACTGTCGTGTTTTAAAAATCAATGGTAAAGGACCCTATCGAATTGTTAGCAGGTTTAAAGTGCTTTTAGTTGCTGGGTTGTCGTATGAGCACGTAACTAGTTTAAGTATTATTAGTTCTGTGCATTTAGCATTCAACATGTTGTTTGCAAGTGTTTGCGCTTCTAGTTAGTTTCTAAGATCCCGATCTCTGAAAAAACAGCATAAAGTTGTGTATTTCCCGTCATACTCTGGCTATGTTGATCATACGTAACAACTGAAGGCATTCATATGAACTTCATATCTTCTACAAATCTTCTTTGTCTTAGGGCAAGATATTCCGAACGCTTAGCTTACATAAGAGAAGTAATTTTCAGGCATATATCTGTTTAGCACTGTATAACAAGTATTGCTCATACCAGAAGGAAAAACACGAAATTTCTACTTCCAATACGCAAGTGTTCTTGCTAGTATTCTCAAACCACGCTTTACCCATACATAGAATGTCCACCTCATAAGCTCTACTATTAACAAATTTGCTTTCTATTTCTAGTCTTTATATTAATTCCTAGACCTAATTTGGATTTTGCATTATCACAATTTTGTTTAGGGATAAAAAAATTGTATATTGTCTTTGAAACTTTCATAGGTTTGTTATGCGCCTTACATAAATCCTTCTTCTATGTATGAAAGCCTATAAATAGTAAGGAATAAGGCAGCTGAAAATAGATGAGTTTCCATATGTCGGATAAGCATCTCGGAGTCGTCACAAAAATAGTTTGTAGTGCTAGATTTACGTAAACAAAACTTTATACTGTATCGAGTTCTCTCATTAATTTTTCGAGAATATGTAGATAACGTTTTGCAGGCTTCAATAGTTTGAGATAGTTTGATAGATGATTCGCAAACGGACGCATAAGTAGTGAGCATCGAAAAAGATTATTTGAAGACTGCAAGGATGTGGACACTATCTGAAAACTCTAGAAAGTGACTTCCGCTTTTCATCTTAGTCGACCGGACATTACAGTGTCCTCACCACTACAAGCTGTATTTTTTAGGGTTCCATATTTGATATATGCTTCGTCTTTAAAACACCTATACAAGATACTAGTGTGGTTCTCACTCAACTTAGTGTAGTTAGTATAAAGAGCCAACGCGATATACCCTTCGTGTATCGAAAGACGTAACAAAAATTCCCTGTGGTCTTGCAAGTACAAATATAGCACTAAATCTGAAGACAGAACAAACACGTCTTGACTAGGTTCCTGATGATAGTCGCTTATGCACCGTCTGTCACAAATAACACAGTGAAAACTTGGGAAGACAAAGACATGTTATTGTCTCTTTACCGTTTCTATCTGTGTCCCCACTGACTGCAAAAAGTGAGTTTTACCAAAAACTTTAAAACCTATAGAAAAACCAGGCTCTTGGAATCGGTAATATTAGCAAGGGATATTAACGCCCAAGTCATACTAAAAAGAATTAAATGGGTCCTATAGTGTCCGTGGTCAGTAAGCAAGTAATGATGACCATCTGCTGCAATTATTCTCTAACAATCTGTTATTCCTAGCAAGTACAAACTTTGGACATATAGGAAGATATTGTTTCATCTGGGAACCCGGAATATTAACACATCAATGAGCACATTAAATCGCCATCAACCATCTCTGGAAAGGCTTTGTAGAGGATTGTCACCCGTTCTGGAGTACCTAGATAAACTCCGACCATGCCGTAGTCAGAACACGCATTTCTACGCATTTTGCTGGGCATAGGTTAGTCACAACAGTAAGATCGTTCAGATATCAGTTCAGAGATGTGAAGGTCAAAGATGCTCTCAGGAAAGAATTAGCTATGCACCTAGTCGATCGTAGAAAAATGGTTCATCCTGAAGAAGCTTGGATATATGCACATCTAGCTGTAAATATGTCAGTAGCATCTGCCAACAGCTCAAATCAAAAGCTTACGAAAGATCTTTGGATTTTAGTGTCATCTACTGGGTTGATAGATGCTCGAAAACTCATTCAGATAGGCCCGAAGAAAAATAAAGGGCGATAATAACTGAAACGCAAACTAACAAGACGTTTTCTAGATTATTGTTGTCAGTGGTGAATGATGAATCCAAAAAGGATAGAAAATGCAGCGGGTTTATTTATAATATTAGACAACTATTTCGACTGATCAAGAAAACAGGCATTAAGACTATATCGAAAAAAGACGGTGCCTCTTTTGACTCTCAGTCCAGGAGATTAGACCGGTGGGGAAAACACTTTAAGGAACAGTCCAACCAGCCTCCAGTTACCCGATATCTCCAAACAACTTGAATGGGAAATCGACACAAGTCCTTCAACTCTTAATGAGATTGAAAAGGCTACATCCATTTTAAAGCTGAAGAGAGCAGTGGACTATGTTGGGTTAACTCCAGAGATCTTTACGGATGGTGTTCTAGTTGTAGCGAATAAGATGACTAAGATAGTAGCTAGACTTTGGAAAATGGATGTAATACTATTTGACTGGCTGTCGATGGCAGAAGTCATCTTATAGGAATCAGCTTGACTAGTATAGTGTCTAAAATACTAGCCTCTATGATTAGCAGACGCTCAACTAGCGCTCGTGAAGAACGACCCTGGGATGAGCAATCTGGTTTCTGACTTGAACGTGGATGGATTGACCAAATGTTCGTTCTCCATCCGATTTTAGAAAACGAGTTTATTCGCCGATGTCACGCTTCAGTTGTACTTCTCGACTTCAAGGTATCACTCAACTCCGCTGACCAAATGGTTTTACGGCAGTTTTCGTCATTGAAAGGTCTCCCAAATAAGCAAATAAATGTGAAGGCTGTCTACTCGAATTAGTTGTTCAGGCTATAAAACTTCGTCGACTGAAGTGGTTAGTACGTGTATTACGTATTTATAACCCACCACCTGCCACGACGAGAGATATTAGCTGATTTATGAGTAGGTTAGAAGATAGTTTAGGGTGACCTAATCAAGAAATGAAGTCAATGACTGTTGATTTGAGGCATGTACGTAGTTGCAGACAACTTTGTTGAGGTCCGTAAAGTAACTGCGATCAATGGTTGAAGACGTTGGATGAATTCCCTTAGAATCGTTCATGACTGCACAACCCATCCACTCTTTTGTATAATGGTCTTTCAGGTGTGAACATTCCTCAATGGATCTACACGTAACAGCAATGAAATTGCATGTCTTAGCACTAAACTATAGAGCTTACTTGTTTTTCCTTCTTTTTAGGAGGTGCGTCTCTTAGTCCAATGAAGACCTTAAGAAATTTCACGTACATTTCGTTTGATCACAAGTTTTATCTCGATCCTTTGTTATAGCAGTTATTCAAGGTGGAAATTCTTTGACTACCAAAACTTCCTATAACATTTAACTTGTGTGTGTAGTTTTGTTGAGATAAGTATTGAAAGCAAATTCACCCAGTTCATCTGCTCAAGGTGGTAAATTTTCTAATCCAAACTTATATTAACGTCTTTTTTCTCCGATTAGTTTGGCTAGTTTTTGTGAAAATACGTTTCTTGATGTATGCGTAACTGAACCGGGGCTCTTGAGAAATCACTCGTTTATGGAAATTCAGCAGCTATCGTAAACGTTGTTTTTGGTAACATCAATATCAAAAGTATTGATCCATTCACTATCACATCAATTAATTTAAGTTGAAAAATTGCTTGATCATAATTCATGCAAACGCTTCTTATTCTTAACTACCTGATTAATCAATACCAGTTTATACGCCATGGCTAAATTTGAGTCACGGCTTATTACAATGACCCAGGACAATTTGGAGTCTGTCTTAATAATAAGCTTAATTTTCTGGACTTTCAAGTCGATTTGATATTACTACATAGCTACTTCCACCACACATAATTTGGAGAAATATGAACCCAAATATTGCCAATATTTGAATGTTCATGGACAAAGTTACTTAATTTTAATTCCGACTCCTCAATCCTTTTTGACCTCTGTACCTGAACTTTTTGTGAATGAACTTATAAGCCTCTAGTTCTTGTATATTGTATTTTTGAGAGATATTATTTCCTCTGGAATCTGATCGTGGTCATAATTTCTCTATTTTGTTTTTAGTCTTGAGCTGGCGGCAAACAATTGTATTTATGAGTAGCTCCAGTCCTGCATTCATTCACTTTGCCTTTCAATACATCTGTCTTTTCACCATATTGCTGGTGTGACATAAACTTTAATATGACTCATGATTAAACTCCCCTTTATTGTTAAATGTTAATCTTACATTTGTTTGTTACGTATTCGACATGCATTTACTTCCAAGGTGTTTTTCAACATGAATATGTTCCTAACCTGCTTCAGTTTGGGCATCTTGGCAGTATCACAGCCCTCACACAAATCAAATGAGATTTGTGTGGCGCATATATATCTGGTACCCCCTTGTACCAATATTTATGTGTATAAATAAATAAATAAATAAATAATTTAATGTTTAATATTGGGATCATATGAGATATAATATTACCTATAGTTTAATATTATTCAATGCATGGTTTGATCTAGTTGTATTCATTCTTCATATTCCCTCTCCTTGTTCTGAACTAGCTTAGTACATTTGAAGAATAATCATTGTTAATTGTTCAATCAAATAATTAGACGTTGTCTATATCCACTCTGTTCATATCACATGCAGCGTTGTTCCGTTATAAATTAATTAGAGTGTTTCAACGTCACAACTGTATTTGACGATGCTCATCCTGCAGACTCATCGCTGTTTTACAAAGATTTTCAATCTACACTTTTATTTTTACTTTTAATGAACTGATGATTAAAATTTATTTTCACATTGTGAACTATTCACATCTTAGTGATTCATTTTATCCTAATTGAGCCGATTTCTGGATCTGATTGAATAAGCGTTTGGCGTAAATTTGATTTGACTGTTAAATGTTATTTGGTAATTTTGATTACTACCTTGAAGAAGTCCGGACAACTTTACTGGACGAAACGTTGGAATTATTTAAGTTTCAATTGCTGAGATTATTCACATGCAATTTTACACAAATAATAATCAGTAGTTATTTCATTATCAAATTATGACATTTTGTACTAGAATGCTGTTATTCATACTACGGCTTCTGTGATGATATTTCCCAACTTCCGTACACTTAAGGAGGAAAATTATATCTATAAAAATCTCAGCGATTGAACTTGAAGTAAATCCAAAGTTTTGCTTGGTACTCTAGTCCGAGTCTTTTCAAAGAAACGTAATCAAACATCAGAATTATCGAATATCAATAAAAGACTAATATGTAAGTGAAGAATATTCTCGTCAACATAAATTCTATTCAGGTTCTAAATTAGTGATCAAAAAAGTGGCCAGAAATAAGGTGAAATATATCGTTTAAAATTATAGCATGTGAATTTATGGCTGTTAAATCAAATAAAATAGTGAATGTTATAGTGACTAATATGCATTGTTAACTTGAATCAGCTTATAAATTAAGTGAAATTATAAGATTCATGATCGGAATAAATATGAGTCAGATAGGATGAAATAAATAATAGTCCAGTTGCAAAGTAAATCAAATGTTGTGTAGAAATTTATCTGAAATTAATAAGAAATAATAAAATGGGTTGAGGGTTAAGTAGATCAGTCGTGTATCCAGGATATTAGTAGTGGTGTTAAACCAATAATAATAATAACGGTAACAATAATGATACAAATATATATGAATAGGGATGACAATTAAGGAAGAAATGTTGTAAGTGCATTAGTCAGATTAGGTCATTCAGTAGTTAAGATTCCTATTGATTAATTGGCCCTGAAGCTGGCCAAGGCACGAGAAGTGGTTAAAAATATACTTTTAGATATTTATTTCTTTGAACACATAAATATTGGTACAAAGGGACACCGAATACATATGCGCCACACAAGTCGCTTGATTTGTGTGTGGGCTGTGACACTGTTCGAGTGCCCAGATCGAAGCATGTGGTTTTCTTCGAGGGACACACCAGGAGCCTTCGACCCAAAGGTCTAATCCATAAGTCAGTGGAGCGACATTAGGAAATGCAATCTCATAGTAACCGATGGCCAATAACTGGTTCATACACCATTTGTTCCTTCAGGATCCTGGAACACATGTGAATCATTGGTTTGGAATCAGGGTTTTCTAACTCCTCTAGGTGCATCCTCGATGTCCACCAACCGGGTTAAAGCGCCGGACATTCGCTTTCGTCCTCTCAACTTCGTAAACAACAGTAATGCCACGAGAAGGGAGTGAGTAGAACTTTCCTGGAAGTGGCTGTATGCGCGTGACCATGTCAGGAAATTTTGAGAGGGAGAGTGAACTCTCCTCACCCTTGGCCTTACCAGAGGCATTTGGGTTTTTATCCGAATGGCTACTGTTTCTCCTGTTTGAGGGACTTTGAGTCTAACGGACTGGTAAGAAATTGCTGAATATAATTAAGTATACTAAACATGTCATCCAATCATTATAACTTGAAAGTTAGAATTTGCTTTGGTACGTATGTGACATTTGGTGTTAGTGATTAGAAAAACAAATTTTATTATTTATTTATTTGAACACATAAATATTGGTACAAAAAAGCACCAGATAAATATGCGCCTCATAAATCTCATTCGATTTGTGTGAGGGCTGTGATACTGCCCAGGTGCCCAGGCTGAAGCAGGAGAAAAACAAAAGTTTATGTTGATCAAGTTGATTGTTCATAATGTATTCAGACAAACTAACTAATTACTAAAAGTGAAAGTAGTCGTTGCTGTTCACATAATGAGCGATAAATTAAATGGATTAAAATACAATAAGAAGTTCAGGTTTACTTACTAGTTATTAACTGCTATGGGACAGCCTATTGTAGTCTATATATCTCATTAATATTGTTTGGATTTGTCCATATGTGTAGCGTTTAAGCTTTTAGTCTTAGTGCTAAAACGTTTTTGGAGGATTCTTGTACCATTGACACAATCTGTATGGCTAGACTTTATTGAGTGTAATTCTATCACCGAACTGTTTTTTAATTTTTTTTTCAGGTCTTCTGAGGATTTAGGAATGTGCTTCAAGCAAAGTTTATGTTCCTTCACCTTCACACTCAGCTGCCATGATGTCTTATCTAAATATACAGCATTATAGTTATTACATTTGACCTCATATAAACAACTTTGTTGTTCCTCCTTTCGTATTTAATCCTTGATTCTTACTAGTTTGGATCTTAAATTATTGTTTGTTCACAAGAATACGCTTATACTGTGATGATTTAGGATTTCTCTGATCTCTTCTATAGTTCTTTTACGATATGAGATCACCACCGTGTTAACCTATTCTTTCACTTTATGTTTTTCCTTATTTTTCCGGTTTTTTCTTCCTAATTGTTCCCTTTATAAAGTCGCTAGGATAATTATTCATCATCAAAGTGAATATAACTAAATTTATTTCAGTTACTTTGTCACCTGGTTCAGTGACGAGTTTTCGGACTCTGTTTATCAAACTCTTGGCCCATATGATCTACAATGACTACAGCTTTTTGGATATAGAGAGATCTATAGAGAACGTCTTAATTAGTATTTTAGAGTTTGTAGCAATTTGCCCGTTTCGATATTTACACATCCCAAGCATTTTACAAACTTTCTATCCTCTAGGGATTATAAAAATATATTAAAAATTACGAAATAATAATCTCAAATATTAAAACGATGAGCAATATTTTGCAGTTCAGGTGGATTTTTTTTATTAACGTTATGCTTTCGTAGATAAATGGTTTAAATGTTAAGCTTTCTATATTGTCAAGGCTTTCGTACAGAAGTGAACTTTTCATTCGTCCTGCTAATGCTAAATAAGTTTATTCTGATTCCGTTGTTTATGAATTTGCATTTTCATATGTCCTTGCATTTTTACTGATTGTCTTGTTCGATTGGACTCTGATAGATTGGATCCACATCTATGCCTATTGGCTACCAACTGACCTAAATATCGTGTTTTTAGAAACTCATATTCTCAGAATTATTGATTCGTAATCACGACATTTACTTAGTCAAATACGTGTTCATGTTTGTCTTTGTGTATTGATTTTAGTTTTAACAACACATCACTTCACTACTAATTAATGTTCGTGTTTACGTAAGTGAAGGCACGTTATGTATGTCCTAGATGATGTTCCCCACTGTTGGCGCAATTTGTTTTGGAAATGATGGATCTGTCTTCCTTTGATGTTTTGTCTGTATTACTTATAACTAACTGATTGATATCATGCCTTTCAGTCTGCATGATTAGGACTGGAGCGATTGCGTTGGTTTGTGAGAGATACTAATTGGGAAGGTTCCAGAATTATTGTCGTTTCAAAATCTTGTTGATATATAATATGACGACGTGTTTCTTAGATTTCTGGGTTGATTTCTCTACAATACGTTGATTTGCCAGACACGTTTTGATGGAGTTTCTGGGATAGCCATTTCTACGGAGGACAGATAGCTTGAGTTTCTCGATTTCTTCTTATAGTTTGAGTACTGCAGTGAGTTTTGGCTTTTCCTAATGTTGTCTGTTTATAACCTTTCGTACACTTTGAAGCTTTTACTATTTCAAGTCAATATTTCATTAAAGTATTATTAGTGGATAGAGATAAATCTTATCCCCATTGTTGACTTCAATTAACCTCAGTAACCATCTTTGCTTATAGTATCCTACTGCCAAATTCTTTGGTAGTACAAACGTAGGCCTTTTAGGTAAACCGATTCTAGACTCTATATTAGGACATGTAACAATGTATGATATTGTTTATTCTGTATTTTTTAAAAATTGTATATAGTATTTTCAAGAATCACCTTAAAAAGATGCATCAGATATCCAGTTCTTTTAATTAAAGCAAATGTGTATTTCAATATAAAACTACGTAATTTGTTGTTTGTTAAGTTCTTTTGGCCTACTTATACAGTTTATCTCTGCTTACAGTTCAAGTATATTATTATCATTATTTTTATTTTCTAGCCCTAAATTTGGTTCAATATTCGTTGGGATCATTACACATAGGTGCTTTATCTGGTGGCATATTTTCGTGACTGTCTCTCGTTCATTCATTTATTGTTATCAATCTATTTACTCACCTGGAGAAACGATTGAATTCCATTTTTATCGTAAAAAAATGGATTTTTCCAGATGAAAAGTCAATCTAGTGAATTTTCACCAGATTATCTGCCAATCAGTTGTAATAACATTTATAAAAGTACTGTTTCTGCTATTAACACTACATATCATGGTGACGATAACAGAAGAAATAGTAATAATAACAATAATAACATTATAGCATTTAATCAATGTTCGTCCGATATTCCACAACCTTTAAGCAATCTTGCGGTTCCTTCAGTTTGTATAGCACGTAAACTTATTTGGTGCAATCAAAAGGTACATGAAATTACGTATATTCAGTTACAAATCTAATTATTTATATACTTAATTGTTAAGTGTAATAATCTTGATTGTTTAGTATTCATAAACTTTTTTTCATTTCGATGGAATGTATAATTTTGCCAGATACAAGCTTGGTTTACGAGGTTGTTCAATGGATAGGTGGTAAGTTTTTAAGCTGATTCTCGATCAGATCAACTTGAGAGAGTTTAACTTCTATCTATTTCAGATTACAATTGTTTATTGTGTATGTTGTCTAAGTATATTATATATATATTTGTAACTATTTAGCTCATACTTGTATGTGAAAAGACAAATAAGTGACATAACCTTCATAAGTTAAATATTTTCCACTGAAGTTTCCCTAAATTCGGAATGGCAAATTTATACCCGTACAGTTTTATCAGCATAAAAAATGGCTCTTGTCACAGAGTTAACAAGTTTCTTTTTTCAAAGAACAAATGTCAGATTGATAATTTATTATTAATTAAAGAAACCACAATCTGTGGATCATAATAAATATTTTCATCTGTGCTGAGAATTCTATATTGTATCAAAATATTATATTGAATAAAGCCATTAATAATAATAATGTTATTCATACCATCCATTATTAATAATGCAACTTTTAACACAATGTGTGTCATTTTTGTAGATAATTCACCCTTACCCATTGGATTATGAGATCAAGCACATTCTACATACTTTGTTTTATACAACGATGTAGCTTCCCTAGTCCATTTATTGAATATTACTCGAATTCCATGTAGATGATTATTTAATTGCTCACATGTTAGATACATCAGCTGTAACATTCTTTTTGTGTACTTCATTGACTGATGATAATTAGATCATTTATCACAATTTTTCGGCTTAGCGAGCATTAGTGGTAATAAATAAAGCTTTCAGGTAAATCTGGGCTAAATTTCATGACTACTTACTAGTCAGGTTTTCATTCAATACTTAAGATATATCTAAGCATTCATAGCCACCTTTTCTGGGATTATAACAGACGTCTATTGGCAAATATTGGTTAGCTTGTGGTGTGTGCTACTGATGTCAACAGATATAAGTAGTATGTGTCATCAATCGAATGTGAAATGCCTGGAGGCAGAAGGTTATGAAGATCAAATAAAAGAGAACAAGATTAAGGAGTGATTGATGTGGAAATGAAAGAACAATCAAGTCTGGGATGATTGACTGATATTTGCAAAACAAAAAGTCCAGTTGGAGACAATTGATTGACATTTTGCAAATTAGGTATTTACTGTATGGTTTTCAGATTTTACTAAAACGTTCTGTAATTTTGTGTTCAAATACATTCGATTGTCACCACTTGTATTCTCGTTCACTACAAGTTTTTTTAAAGAACGAAAGCAGTTAATTAGTTATGTGTTATAGTAAAGATATGTTTTCGCGTGTTTTGAGGATATGTTTATATTTAAAAATTGTTTACTGTCTTTGCAACGTTTCATTTTTCAATAATCCTTTTTTTAATTAAAAGGAAGTTGCTGAGCTTTTGCTTGGAGCATGTGTACATCCCGACTGGCTTTCATCAGTTATTCAAGTTCGGTAAGTACTTTTTAATGTTAATAAACTTTACTCAATGGAATAGGATCCGTTTAAGTATGTCAGCCGCATATATTATATAAGTGGGAACAACATTCTGTAGTCTCACAAGCTTATATACTAATCACAATTCGATCTCTCTACTTAGGTGTATGGATTCACATTCCACGAAGAGCATTATTTATCCCAAGTTTGTGTATTTGTTTTTCTAACCAGTGCTAACTAACATTGCATTATTCAGTATTCAAATCATTACGGAGTTAATTTAAAAAAATCATGTTGTAGCCAATACTCCTAGATTACTGGCTGAATTATAGTCGAATATTCATTCATGTAACTGCCATACAAAAAAAGAGTTTTATTACAAATTAGAACTGAAACAGTTTGACCTGCCCCATATTTTCCACCATACGTGACCAGATGTAATTATTTATATACAAACATAACTTGTGAGCTTTGTCGAATCGAATCCATCTTAGTTATTACTTTATTTGATATTTGAAGGAAGATAGGACCTTTCCAAAATTTGATTAAAATACTGGTTAAAGTTGTTAATTACTTATTTTCCTTTGTTTTTTAAAGGAAAACTGTGACTGGAAACACAATAACTTTACCAGTTTTTTGTTCACTTTTACTTTCGAAATACGTGTACACGTTGTGTCACCCTTTCGTAGGCATTTATAGATATATTCTGTAGACTACTGAAAAATGCACTTCAATCTAAAAGGATAATCAGGCTGTTAGAAACTTTTAATATTAATAATTTCATAATGTTTCATTTCTTTTAGAATCGTTTTACTATTATTTATTGAAATCTTTTAAATAGTCCTAGAAATGGTTCTATTATTTTTTATCGACGAGAATTGGCCACCCTAGCACGTAGACAAGATGGTTATTTATGGAAAAAGAAACCGAATCGACGTACTACTAAAGAAGTTCACATGGTCCTTAAAGTTCAAGGGATCGAGGTCAGTGTACTGACTTTTTTCCTGACGATAATAAAGTCACGACTTTTTGTTTTGCTTTTATTTTTTATTCTTAAAGATATTCTTCATCAATAGCTGATATGGGTTGGATAAAACCATTCATTGAAAACCAAATAGCGCTCACCTATCGATTTTTTTCTCCTAACTAAATGATGACAATGATACCTATCCAAATAAAAGAATATGAATCGGAATATTCCTCTAAAAAGGGATAATAAAACAAGCAATAATTTTCCCAAGCAAATCAGCTTAGATCATAGCACAGATAGATCTGCTTACAAGTTTTTCTCTGAGTTTTTAAAGGCGTTGTTTAACTAAACTTAGTTCAAAGATGCTTTCAAACATCTTGGAACGCTTAATAAATTATCCTAGCAGGTTTCAATCAGATTTAGGAAATATGTGCAAAATTTATTTCTTATGACCAGAAATGTTCTTAGCTTATAGGCGGATGTATATATTCATATTTACAAATGTTTCACTCAAATGATAGGTTTCATGTATGATTGCACAGATGCATACAGAATGAAGATGTGTATAATTGCGTCCTAATTAAAAGAATTAATTCCCAGATTTACTTCTAGCATTCACTCCAGTTTCGCAACAGAGGATGTTACAGATGTTATCATTCGTATGTCCGTTACTGACCTATTTCTCCTTAGACACTTGAACTCTGAATAAAAAATGGGAGGAGGAAAATATTAAACTAGGCCTACTTCGAGGATTAGTTTCTGTACAGAAAACAGGAGTATATATAAAATTGTAGGGGACCTAGCGATTCTAGAGGCTTTTAGAAGGGATACTAAACTTGTTAATAAATTTTCAAATTATTCTTTTAGGTTAAATAAAAGCCTAAACAGCTGCTTTATAGGTTTTTTTAGAATATTTCTAACACGTCTGATTGATAAGCATTTTCCACGTTATTCCTGTCTTCTGGATACTTTTCCGAGGAGTTATAGATGATTCATAGTTTACCGAGTTAGTTGTCATTATGTCTCATTAATATCCCACTTATTTGATGTATTATATCCTATTTTTATTAATCATGTAATTTTTTACGGAATCTGTCAATTAAAGTAGAAACGTGTGTTATTACAAGTGTTTTTACTTTGATTCACTAATAGATAATAATGTTCTTTTTCTCTCGGTATATGTCCAGTGTATTATCGCCAATTATGCACATTCCGCTTTAATCTCTACATTTCATCGACGAACCTATTCATTAAGATTTGTAAGTTATTATCCATTTTTATCCGATTGAATATCATATTGCCTGTGTATATTCATTTTACATGCACATGTTAATTAACAACAATATATTCCGCTTTTTCATTTAATAGCATTATTCTTTTTTACCTATTGTGATAGATTTCATGTTGTGTTATAAACAGATCATTTTTACGACATTGACTTGACAAAATATTATAATTACTGGTATAGCGAAACTAATGATGTGCTCACTAAATCGATTTTCCAATTCCTAATTAGTTAGTTTACGCATAACAAAATCACTAACATATATATATATATATATATATATATATATATAATGTTCAGCTCATTTACCAGGTACTGACTAGTGTACCTGACTTCGAGCCATACTCTTATTCTGAGGGCTAGTATAAATATTCGATTACCTAAACCAAATTAATTGGAGAGGGATTCAAACATGTTGAAATTGGAACACCACCACCATTGATACACTGCTTCATTACAAGTGAATTTAAGCTGTAATTCATGCTCAACATATTCAACCACAATAGTTTGATGATAAGTTACTTGTCAGTTAACTAGTGAATATTCATAAATGAAGATAAAGGTCACAAAACATTGGGTGATAATTTTCCAGCTCAAAATCTAATGGAAGCCAAATCATGAGTACATCTCCACTACTACGATCGATTTTGAGCCACATAACTCAACGTTTCCTACTGTTGGTCACGGTAATCTCGCGGACCTCAATCAGATAATCTGCATCTACTAACACTGCTCAGTGAAACAGTAAGTGATACACATCATACATTTATCAACCACCTCAGTCGATGAAAATTCACTTTGTCGGTTGGTTGTAAACATAATATTGATTAATCTAGTGATTTAGTCAGTATGTGATACAGAAATGTAGCCATTTTCTTCTAAGAACGTCAATTTTCGTTGAATCCACTTGTTCACTGGCTATTATTAGTACTGATTTTAATTAATATACTGTTTTCGCTGTGTTTTCTTTTCTTTTCATAGAATCCCTCTGTTGTATTATTTCATTATTTGAATGTACCCTTATTAACTAATGAGAATAAACTTTGTTTACCATTACCTAATCTAAGTGAAAATGATCGTAATGAATTAACTTATGCTAAACTTGTTGAGCAGTTAGTGAATATGTGTAAGTTTAATTAATTAATTTATTATCCTTGTCAGTTTGTTTTTATATCATAAATAGGCAAGATTAATAAAAATGATTGTTATTGTTCCACTAACTGTTGTACAGCGTTACCATATCAGTCTGATTAAAAATTATATTCTGTTGATTATCTCCATAAATTAATCACTAATAATATTGATATAACTTATTTATCTTTAAAATTCTTTTTTCCTCGGTTCATTTATATGTTTCTTTCATTCCTTTTAAGATGAATCTATCTCTTCTTCTTCTTCATCATCATCAAATCTAAGGCTGTACAAATTTGATAGTTGTTAAATTTAAGTATGATTGTGTAGCTATATTTTTTATAATTTGATATAAATTAATATATCAATGCATTATAAATTCACTTACTACTGTTTGTTTGAATCTTCCCATTCAAGCGAAAGGTACTGGGTTCGAGTCCCAGAGTGGACATCAACTCTGAGATGCAGGTACATCCAGCTGACGAGTGCCAAATAGGACGAATTGACGCGTGTCCTGGATTCCATTGCTAGCCACTATCCATCTTTGCTCAATGCATTATAGTTTATATACATGTGTAGTGAACGAAGATTTGATGCGGATAATCAATTTATATTTTAATGCAAAACTACAGGGTGTCTTCGTAAATTAAATACTTCATTTGCACATCTTCCATTAGTTGTCCTTCACATCCTTCATGATTCTTTCAATTCTCAATTCCTTAATGTTTCCCTTTTTGTTTTCTTCAGTGCAATCTTCTCAACCTTCTTTCGACAGACATTACACTTCTGATCGGTATTATATACTACTTATATCTGTCAATACATATGGCTTCCACTACATATATATCATGTTTGAACTACTATTTTTGTAATCCATTATGCACACTAGCCCATTAATCGATTCCCAAAAACAAGGATTCATGCAATATTTAGTAATTATTTGACTTGTATTTGTTTTTCTATTATGTAGTAGAATTATTCAGTAAATAAGAATCATTGTGTTACTTCATTTCACTAAATGAATAAACGATTTAAATAGTTAAACGATTGCACTTTAGAATATTTCTGCAATAAAAAACCCAATATTTATTATATTCAGGTCAACTAAATAACCTTTGGGTAATTTTAGTTTTACATATATGTTTAATATCGGTGAAAATTAAAGAAAGTATACATTTCGTATTCAGAAAACTTGGTTAGAACACTTGATAAAATGTTAAACGCTTGCTGTGAGATACAGGTTTGATCCCTGACTGGATCATGGGTCCACACTCCTGACGGTTTTTATACTAGGACTAAATATCTGTCGAATGCTGCTTGATTTCCATTGAAACACTAACTAAGGTCAATCGGTGACAACTACCATGTGCAGCGTAACGAATATCATGAGATTAATTTCTCAGATAATTGTGGGCAAAAAGATTTGATAACATTGAATTTGTAGGGGTTATTTTTCGGCTTGTTCATAGTATATAGATCTAGTAATCGGGGACTGATCATGACAGCGATGCTAAGCTGATATTTCATTTTTTTTTCTATCGTGGTTGTGTACTAGTGAGAAGTAGTAACAAACTATGGGTATATGGTAGTGCTTTAACCTGTGACGACATCCCTCACTGGAAACCGGCTTTAGGGATACTGTTTGTTTTCTCTTTTTTTGCTTACAGCACATCCTCCTAGGACAATTTAATTTTGTACATGTATGGGATATTTTCATATCATGAATTTCTTTGGAACTATATCAAACTATTGAGGGAAAATCAGAATACGGATATTCACTTTAATTGATTGTTACATTCTTAAAATGATAAGCATTTTCAAGATGAATTTGTGATAAAATCATTAAATGCCGACTAATAAGATTATTAAAGAGTACAAATTATTAAAATGTTGTTCCACTTTCGTTTTAGGCTCTTAAAATGTTCAAAAGCTTAAATGGACCTATTTGATGGTGTTGCGTTCTCTGGGCTTTGATTTGACACACTTGTTGAATAATTCTGTCTGTTCAGATCTATTTGTAGTAGAAGTTGGTAATGTTGTCTACGTCGACGATGAACTCTCGTCAGTTAAACCACAGAGCTCAGTTAATGAAAAATCACCAAATTTGCATTGGTGTTACCTTTTGAATTAAAGTTGTTATTGTATCATAAACTAGTTTGCCTTTCAGATTCGTACATTTTGACTGTTATGTTTTTGTGCCTCATTGGTTACAAGTTGGAATGTTTATGTTGGTAAACTATGCCAAAAGGTGAAAATATTTCTGTAACTTCGATGTCCTAGGGTTTCTCAGATAAACTCCATTTTCAATGTTTTCAAATTAATAAGTTGTACTGTTTATAATAATATGGTAATCTGTAAACCAAACTATGTTGAAGACTAGTGGTACTGCTATACGATTGTGCTTACACCTTGATAGATGAAGTATTATTCCAACCCGATAATATGGTAGTTAAAAATATTGAACGTAAGCACTTAACTATGTTTCGCTTTACTGAATTTATTTTTATATTGCTTTTTTATAGTTAATAATTTCCCAAAACATATCATGAAACCTGGTATTGATCAAATTCTAAATTTCGATGTAAGTTATCACTTATATGATTGTTTTACAAAATTACGTTATATTGAGTAAACTAATCATATAAACATGAATTAGTTAGTAGAAATGTATCTGTCTACAGGACTGAACAACATGGTTACATGAATATTAAATCTCTATGATTTTGTACACTAATTCAAATTGCAAAACATCTCACTGTCTTACTCTTAGTTGTAACATCGAATTCATCCATAGAATAAAATTATTTGCTTTCCAATTTATTAAAAATATCCACTTAAGATAAAATGAGACAATATGTTTAAACTTTATATAAACTTTTCTGAGAGTTACTTTCGACTACATATTTTGTAGACTACTGGTATATGCTTAGCATGTCCAATAAATAAACGAACTGAAGTCATAGAAACTTTATTGTAAAAACTTTAAGACACATCAATTTTATTCTATTGTTTAAAACATCTCAAAAGTCTGGTTCTACGGCTGCTTCATATTTCCACGTCTTATCATAGTGGTTCACATAAACTGCACGATGCGAGTAACAAATAAAAGTCGACCGGAATTAATGTTAACTAATCATACCTGTCTTTTATCTGAAGTTGATGCTTATGATTTTGTCTAGAAAGACAGTGAAGGCTACATAAATAAACCATACAGCTCAGAGAATTCAACTCCACTAGAAGTTTTTCCTGGCTTTCGATTCACTTATCAGACAAACTACGTACACTGAAACCATTGTTCTACTTAAATGTATACTTGTTTGTTGATCCAGTGGCTAGTGCTTTGAAAGTTCATTTTCAAATTTATCAAACTATTCTTTTTTTTGCATCAGTGATATGAGTGATAACTTTTGTTCCTTTGTTTTTTTTATAAGTAAAATGGAGAATACCTTTTCACTGAACAACTCAATGTACGTATGTAACCCCATTCATTTGATCTTACAGAATTAGGTATATCGATCTACATTGCTTCGCAATTTTTATTTATCGATTGAGATTTTAGAAAATAAGAGTAATATGTTTGCCATAAAGTATTATATCCTAAAATCTTAGTTAACTAAAATTCTCTTTTTCTTATCTTAGTTAACATTAATCATTTTATTCTAGCGAAGTTTTTTAAATCTCAAAATCATCTATAATACCGAGAAATTCATTAACAAGAAAAGACTTGACGTCATCTCTTTCACTAAAATCCTAAAATTACAAATGTTTTTTTCATTTGTCTAAGAAAATCGTCAGCTACTATATACTAAAGATATCTATCCTACGTTGTTGCTCATACGCTAACTTTTATCATCATTTTCTTCATTCTATTCACTGATAACAAAATCCACTTGATGTTTTATTAGTTTTCCTATATTATTCAATGTTTCCTTTTTAAAACATCCTGTCACGTTTATTCTTGAATTCTCGAGTTTAGATGAAGTGGTTTTATGGGAATTGTTCGAATCTGTCAGTGGTGTATATTCAAGTATTTTTCTTAGCTAGATTACCATTGATAACGAAGGAAAACTAGACAGCTATTTTTTTTTCTTGGTATGGAATTTCTCATCCGTGCCCACCCATAACCCTACCGGAAGTTGATCCTATAACGTTTAGTACCGCGGGGAGTGTTCACCATTCGAACTATTGGTTTTGGTTTAGATATAACATATTTCCATCTTCAGTCGATTCGCGATATGGCGCTACGATCATTTAGTGTAATTGACAGTCACTGTTATCGCGAGAGTTATAGATAATTCATTCGATCCTTGTTGGGGTTGTGGGTGTGTGTGCTGTCAAGGAGTTCCTTACTAGGAAGATGACAATCGGTTGAATAAAACAATAAAAATACATGTTTTAAAGTTGGTGATTTGATCAGTTCAGTTCCAAATTTTAGGCTGCTGCTTCACTTCGATTCGGGTAACCGGTTAATCTCGAAAATCCTCATACCAGTAATATGGCTTACGATCAAGTATATAAATCCATGTACTTCGTAAATAAGTTGCTTCAGTGTTTGCATAAACTAATCTGTTTATTCAGTTTTCTCCTACAAGAAGTAACTGTTCTCAATAGAGTTCAATATGTTATTTTGTATACTTAGCAGTCAAGTCAATATACTACAGTTCTAAAGAAACTAATTGAATCGATTTCATTTGAATCTTTTCTGTTCTATTTTTCCCTAAGATAACTTATAGTGAGTTATACTAACAGTATCTTCTCTCTTCGTTGAATATAAATATGTCAATCATATTGATCGTCATAATAAGCCCGTAAAGGAATGTCCTAGAACAATAAGGTAGCTATTATTTTTTAACAAAATAATAATTAAATTTAATATCTGACTCACTGTAAACAAATTCAAACCCCACACCACTCAGCATCCATTCATTCATCCGTTCATCTATTTTCACCGCTTTTATGATCCTACACTATTCAAATAAGCTGTTACAAATTTAAGAGATTGATTTCATGTCTTTATCTAATCACTTGTAACATGGATTCATCTAACTAATACTCCGACCGATATACTACTTCTAAGTTGATTATCAACGCATTGCCCACTACATGTTATTAATAGTAATTTAGCTGTTTTTTTATTACACAAAAGGTTTGAATTTCATCATAACTATTTCGAGATTATAAATGAGCTTACTATCTCAATGCTCATTTATTTAGCATGGACATTTAGTAAATATTAGATTTCAGGATGATATTACAGTTGTTTCAATTTATCATTTGTTACAAATCGTTTAATCATGTATATGCTGAATGTACTGATATTGTTTTGAATGGCATAATACAGTTTATTTGTACTTGATATAATAAGCTGATTGCTAATTGATCTGGACTAACTAGCTCGTTTAATTTGTTGTGTCCGTGTATCCGTGTGTGTATGTGTTTACATTTACTCCTCGTTCTCTCCATGCTATCGTATTTGCAACAAAGCGCTATGTTGCACACTGACAAATTAGCATGAAAAATGACAATGTAACGTAGAAGTATGTACCTTATATTTCACCGACGAGTTAGCGATGTACAACCTAGAGTCTCTGATTAAACAGATTTTTGGTTATACAGAATGTCGTTTTTGATTAAGATTGGTAAGACCAGTCTGTTGTCTTTGATTTTAAAATGTCTACATAGAGAGAGATGGTGTAAGTTGTAACCAATGTAAATAAATAGAGTTCTCTTTTAGTGCAGAAGTGATATTACTCTATGGAGGTTATTGACTACTGGTTTGGTTTATACAAGTGGTCACTTTTATTGATTGGGTCATGTATGATTGTTAAGAATATTCGTTTGTAATCGTAGTCCATATAACACAAAATAAACTGTTAGAGTGTAAATGCATGCTCAGTTTTAGTACTCTCTGTTATGTCAATGTTTCTATCCTTACTGTAGGCCATGAAACTTGGTCTTTGAAAATGGGAAACAGTTAGGATGGGTATTCAATTGTAGTTGTCTTCTGAGTATTGCTCATACGTACCGAAATCACTGAATAATGTTAACGTTAGTGGTGATATAGACAAGAAGAGTAATCCAGTCAGTTAGGTGATGAACCTCCTGACTTTCCGTGTCCACCAACCCGGTTAAAGCGTCGGACATTCTCTTTTCGTCCTCTCAATTTCGTAAACAACACCCCCGCCACGACGAGGCAGTGAGTATGACTTCCCTGACAGAGACTATATACGCGTGGCCATGTGAGAGCATTTCGAGAGGGAGAGTGGTCTCTCCCCACGCCCGGCCGTACTAGGGCATTCGGGGGGCCAGTATAACTAACATTATTCTCATCACTATTATTATTATTATTATTACTAAGATCAGACAAAAATATGATGCGTGTTAAATCTTTTTTTGAAGTTCAAGTTTATCATTCTATTTCAATTGTCAGCACACATGTTTCACATTTTATGTTGTTCTCTATCTATTAGTGATGTATTATGTTTTTATTCTATGGTGTATATGAATTAAAGTAAGTTGTAAATCTTCTACTTCTGTAAATGACGACTTTTCACGTCATGAAATAACAACAATGACTACAGTTAATATATGAAATGGTTACAAATGAAAATCTTGCTAGAATCCAAGCATTTATTTATCTTGTTAACTTTGATTTTTTTGTTTCTTACGACGATGTACTGATATCAGTTATCGGTCACGGGCTATCATGAAAGTGCGTCTCCCAATGTTGCTCCACTGACTTATGGATTAGACCTTTGGGTCGAAGGCTCCTGGTGTATCCCTCGAAGGAAACCACATGCTTCAATCTGGGCACTCGAACAGTATCACAGCCCTCACACAAATCAAATGAAATTTGTGTGGCACATATGTATTCGATGCCCCTTTGTACTAATATCTATGTATTCAAATAAATAATAGATTGATGGTAGTTGTATACAAAGTTTAAGCATCATAAAATAAATCGTATTAGAAACATTTTCCAGACGGTATAAATCACTTTGATGATATTATTCCTTATAAACTGGATTTTATGGATTTTCTGGGCTTTCGTTCAATCAGTGACAATGTTGGTGTTGATGATAATCATCATGAAAATAATCACAGAAGTTTGAGTCAAACTAGTGAATAGTTGAAATCGTTTAATTTCATTTTGACTGAAATTTCTACGAACCCCGTTTTATATTCATTATGCTGATATCGATACTTTTCAGGGTAAAAACGTCTTTCTAGTCAATTTATTTCATTTCAATTGTTTTTTTTTGTTTTTTGCAGTTAAATTTATCTAATTTAATTCAGATTCTGAGCGATCATATTTGGAATTCATCAGTGAATCCGAATTCCCCTCCATCATCGTCACCATCATTTTTATCTGATAATCCGTATAGAAACATAACAATTAACAGTGCTGTGAAGAGTTTCTCTTCACTGCAATCTGATATAAATCATCATCATCATCTTCCGCATACAACTGTATTTCTCCTTATCACGCCCAAATTAAATGATAATTATCAGACAAATTTGGAATTAGTCTTTTCGAATAACAAGTCGTCTTGTCGAACAAATCCTCATACGCAAAATATTCGCGGATATCAGTTTTCAGGTAGGTAATTCGTAGGTAAACTGAAGAGATTTCTAAATAAATAGTGTTCTATCAGACGATCATCATTTAACTTCAATTTTTCCCATAATTATAGTATTGTTAACTTGAAACACACTTATTCAATTAATAAAGTACCGTAAATACTTTGTATGGGTTTTACTCCTTCATCTTTTTAAGGTACTTCAAAGTTATCACTATCATTACTATTACTGTCATTAACCACACTTTCGTCAGTATGAGGTTATGGGGATTTTTGAATCTCACTGAGATTCTGAACTGATCTAAGTAAGACTACCGTTGAAAACCTGGAAGCACTGGACGGTTGATTCGTCTTGATATAGTACTCCTCAACAGTGTAAATACATGCCTCCACACACGGGAATCAAACTCAAGACCTTCAGTCTCCCACACGAACGCTAAACTCCTGAACCGGGATCCAACGGTGTTAGTGTCTAACCTTAATCGGTCCAAGGTATTGTCCGACCATCTTTGAGATTCTTAGATGGGTAACTGTCTCATACTCGACACGGTTTAGCTCCATCGGTCACGGCTTTTCACTAGACCTTCGGAAATTTCTTTCCAAAGATGACTGAAGGTCTTGAGTTTGATTCTCGCGTGTGGCGGCATGAATTCACACTGTTCAGGAGTCCTAAACTAGGACGGAATGTTCATGCATTACTTTCAGCTTTCCAATGGTGATCTAACTTAGATCAGTTCATAATTTACTTTTCTTGTTTGATTTTCTCATCAAACAAGACAACATACAACAATGCTTTGTGCTACATTGTTTCTGACTGAAAGCTTATTAAATTTCATATACTTTTTAGTTGTTTTACTCAATGGGTTTCATGTTCAAAATACTAGTTTACCTAATTCAACTGAAATAATCTATTAACATTATTAGTTAATCATAGAAATTATTACATAATCAATGATTTTACATTCAATCAAATCATGAAAATATTTTCAATCTGAATTTTTTCCATTCCAAATTTTGATAAAAAATTATTAATCATTGATTATTATTTTTTTTAATCTTTTTTAGATTTTAATTCTTATTGAGTTTTATTTATTAAAATCGATTATTTTAATAATAAAAATCAAATGAAAAATAATTAATGAATAATATTCATTTAATAATCCTTTATTATATTCTTTATGGTTTATATATAGTGATTATATTTTTACTGTTTTTTTTGTCTTTTAACCAGTTTTGATTTTTCATTCTCCTCGTTTTTTTCTTTTTCATCGTTGCTTATATGAAGCGTAAATGTTTGTATTTAAAGGCAAAACAAATTATAGAATGATTTCAATTTATTTTATATACTTTCTAACCTGATTATGTAATCAGTATAATGCGTATTATCCTATTTAAAATTGTAAAATTGCAAATAGGTCTAGAAAAAAATAATTCACTTTATATTCACTTAGTATTGATTGTTTGAATCTTCCCATTGATGTTTTTAGGACTGCAACTGGTCAGTCTCTTATTGGCATATGTGCATACTGTGCGTATTGCCTTAATTCACAAGCATGGTAAGCAAAGATGGATAGTGGCTAGCAGTGGAATCCAGGACGCGCTTCAATTCGTCCTATTTGGCACTCGTCAGCTGGATATACCTGCACTTCAGAGTTGATGTTCACTCTGGGATTCGAACCCAGTACCTTTTGCTTCAATGGGAAGATTCAAACAAACAATACTAAGTGAATTTAAAAACTTCACCTCATTGTACAAGCAAGTGGCTATCAGGACTCAGTGGTCGAGTGGATAACGCGATGTCGTTTGAAGCGAAAGGTACTGGGTCCGAGTCTCAAAGTGGACATCAACAAGTCTGAAATGTAGGTACATCCAGCTGACGATTCCGAAATAGGACGAATTGATGCGCGTCCCGGATTCCACTGCTAGCCACTATCCATCTTCACTTTTAATTCGCTTTATAGTTAGTTAATTATTGAAGTTAAAATAAACGGTTAAAAGAACTAAAAATAAATGAAGGAAATCTTTATGATTACAATCTAAGTTTTTTCGAGAAAAAGAATGATTATAATTTAAAATTTTTTTTTAAGGGTTGGGGATTAAATTAACTAATTAAACAGCTTTAAGCGTACCGTTAGGTAAAGCATTTCTACTTGATATATGGATGTTAAGTGTATTTGAGAGATTGAATTATCCATTTAGTGAACGTGGATCCATTGGTTGTGTGTGTGCATGCGTTTGGTTGCATGATTTGGTAATAACCACGGCTGTTCATTTTCTATATTCTCATTTAATTTCTTCATACAAATAACTTAGAGTCTTCTGAACACATTGAGTAAATGTTTAATGATAATTCAAATGTTTTAATCTCCCTAAATGTAAACATTTGCATCAGAACTGGTTTGAATCAGTACCTTGTTTAAATACAGGGAGTTCACTAGTCAAGTATGTTGACCACTGCATTTATCTTGAAAGTCTGATCGGTTAAGTTGGGAGCAATAGTTGGCAAAGCCTTAGGACAGAAAGAGAAGGCTCATTCGATCTTTTCAGACTTATTCAGCATATGGTCCAGGATAGATGTCTGTCTGCTTATCAAAGGCGAGTATACTGCGCTTTTTTCCTCTCTGTTTGCTTGATTAGTATGAAAATGAAATTTTGAGGTGGTGGATATTTGTATATTACTAGTATTTGATTACGCATATCTTTAGATCGTTGCTCATGTATCGAGTGAGTTATAATGAGAGTATTCATAGGGTTCCAAGGAAAAATTGCGATTGTGGTGATGAGGCTAAATGTGAACACTCTATCGGTATAATCTGGGAAAGAGCTAGGGTCTGGCAAATCAAGTGATATCATTAGTTATTGACCATGGATTTAAGTTACGCAGGAAGGTACATATTTCCTATCTGAAATCCATGAGGTCATCGTAATCGGTGATCGAAAAGTTTCGTTAAATGAATTGAAATCGGTGGTATTGGTACATATTCATTTAGTATTCTTTTGTATCTTAAACTTCTGTACAATTTCATATCGTCTCGTCTATCCGGTACTAATTTTTTCGTCTACTTTATGTTTTAATGGTTTAAATAATCAATAATGACATGTAACAATGGTATGATACACTTCATTAATCAAACACTGACTGATTTATTTCACTTTAAAGTTCAATTTTAGTGTATGGCTTAGTGATTTTGTCCAGTTAACGTGAATATAGGAAATTCGAACTTTTCACCTAATAGTCTTAATCAATATGTTTAAATTGCTGGATCATCTCTCTCTTTCATCTACTTTATTATCTCAGTCATTTGATCGTTTGTCTACTTACCTGTCATTGAATATATATGATTGAAAACTTAATAGGAGTGATATTATACTATTGACCAATTGAATAACATTTATCTCATAATTTAAATGTAGCATATTTTTCTATCGATGAGATTTTACATACCTAAAAAGAGACAAGGACGTACTTTCAAAAAAAAACATTGTACAGTATTTTCAAAAGTTAATTTAATATCAGAAGGGGTTTTTATGGATATTTCAATATTATCTATTATCTATCTTCATAGTTGAAATCATGAGTCAATTGAGGCTAGACCACCATGGAAAACCTGGAAGCACCGGACGGCCGTTTCGTTTTATTATGGGAATCCTCAGCAGTGCGCATCCACGATCTCGCACCCGCGATATTCGAACCCAGTTTATTTATTATTTATTTATTTAATCACATATATATTGGTACAAAGGGCACCGGATACATATGCGCCACACAAAATAATGAGAATGGGAGAAGGAAGAAGATGCGTATATATAAAAGAAGGAAAAAAAGAAAAGGAGAAGAGTAGTGATGGGGGGAACTGAATGTACAACCAGAAGAGCTCTCTCAGTTAGGATAGTTATAGCCACTCTTTATGAAGAAAGTAGAAGAAGGTTACAGCAGGACCGCCATTGGCTTCTATTCTGAGCCATATCTGATAACGTCTCTAGCCACTGTGTTGCACCATCTCTCGGACCCCAGCCAGGGAGTCGTGAAGGACCAACAGAAGCTAGCCCTTTGCAGCTCTCTTTCATGCCACGACACCATGTCATACACTGACCTCCTCTCCGCTTTTTCCAACCAGTCCCAGAGTCAGCAAATAGTGCACGACGTGGAAGTCTCTGGGACGACATTCGTAAAACATGTCCGAGCCACCGAAGTCGGTGTTTCAAGATGGTGACACCAATCGAATTATCGTCTCTGCGCCCGAACACACGATGCCGAACCTCTGCATTACTAACATGGTGTTGCCACTGGATGTCAGCAATCCTTCGGAGACAACGATGATCGAACGCAGAGAGTCGTCTAACATCCTCAACTCGGAGAGGCCAGGTTTCACAAGCATAGAGCAAAACTGCTCTCACCGACGCGTTGTAGATCCGACCTTTTACAGCCAGACTAACATCACGAAGGCGCCAAAGATGGCCCAGATTGGCATAAGCCGCTCTGGCTTTCATTATACGTGCATCAATCTCATCACTCACGCCACCACCAGCACTTATGTAGCTACCTAGATACACGAACTTCTCAACTACTTCAATCTGCTCACCATCCAGGGTGAGTACAGGATGAGAATCCTGCCAGTCTTGTAGGAGTACTTTGCACTTGGAGGGTGCAAAGCACATGCCGTACCTGCGGACACTGATTGCCAACCGATTAAGTGCGGATTGCATGCCTTGGGCATTATCGCACAGTAAGACAATATCATCCGCATACTCGAGGTCGAGGAGTCGTTCTCCAGGCAGCAGATCCACACCGCCATTACTTACATCCATCAGAGCTGTTTCCAGGATGTCGTCGATGGCAAAGTTGAAGAGGAATTGTGAGATCGGACAACCCTGCCTAACCCCACTGCTCGAATGGAACAAGGGAGAAAGGTGGTTGTATGCCCTCACTCTGCCTGAGGTGTTCGTATACAGGGCCTTTAAGATGTTAATGAACTTCTCAGGCACACCCTTCTTCAATAGACAATCCCAGAGAACAGTCCTGTCCAACGAATCGAAGGTCGCCCTGATATCAAGAAACACTACGATTGTTGGCCTGCGATAAGTATGACGGTGTTCTAACATTTGGCGGAGGGTGAAGATGTGATCGATGCATCCTCGACCAGAACGAAAACCAGCCTGCTCCTCGCGAGTCAATCGTTCTCGGGTTTTAAACAACCTACGAAGAATGACAGAAGCCAATAGTTTAGACGCAATCGGAAGTAGACTTATCCCCCGATAGTTGTTACAGGAACAACGTGAACCCTTTTTAAAGATAGGGACGACTATTGACTCATTCCATGATGTTGGAACACTTTCTAGCTCCCAAACCTTTCCAAACAACACAGTCAGTTCCTTAGTCAGAAAGTCACCACCATCTTTAAAAAGAGCCGGAGGTAAGTCATCTGGGCCAGGTGATTTGTAACGTTTCAAGAGTTGGAGTTCCTTGCGGACTTCCGCCTCGTTTGGTGGATCAGTCGTCACCGGCCATGGGGGGCAGGACAAACTGGTTGATGTTGCCGGAGCAGCAGGCCAGTTGAACTGCCCTTCGAAAAATTCCGCCCATCGTCCAAGACGTCGAGAGATGTCTTTGATTGGCATCCCATCATCCTCGTAGATTGTTTCACTCACACCAGACTTCTTGCTGCCAGTGGCTCGGATGAGTTGGAAGAGCTTCCGGCAGTTACCAGATGCAGCTTCTGCTTCCATCTCATTAGCACGCTCCGACCACCAGGCTTCTCGGTCCTTACGCAAGCTTTGCCCAATTTCATTAGGTAACAGCCTTCGTTTGTGGTCATACTCACGGTCACCCGGAGTAGACCGATGGGCTTCGATCAGTTGTAAGGAGCCAGAAGAAACCCAGTGCTTGTAAGCGGGACGTTTCGCGAAGCCGCAAGCGGCTTTACTCGCCATTTTCATGGCGTCGTGAAGAAGCAACCAATGCTCATCTATACTTTTCGGTGGGATGGTAGCTAGCCTAGAGGCTAGCTCCGCTCGATACTTACTTGCAACAGAAGTTGCAGTCAGTTTACTAACATCGATCCGTTGATGGCGGTCAATCCTTCGGCCACTGAAAAGTAAGGTGAGATTGGCGCAGACCAGGGCATGATCAGACTCCAGATAGGTACTCCAAAAGGAGCGGCAGTCTTGTACACAACCACGCCAGCGGTAGCTGATCGCGATGTGATCAATCTGAGTCCAGGTTTGGGATGCAGAGGGAGGACTCCAGGTGGCACACCGGCGATGACTGTGCCGGAAGTTAGTGCTGACCAGAAACAGGTTGTGGTCTGTGCACAGTTGCAGCAAACGGTCCCCGTTATCTGTCCTGCGACCAACAAGTCCCCATCGGCCACCTAAACGACTCTCTTCTGTGCCTAGACGCCTGACCTGTGCATTCCAGTCTCCAGCTAGTACTACAATATCTGTCGAACGCGCTTTCTGGAGAAGAACTGTTAACTGATGGTAAAACTGATCCTTGATTGCATCCGGGCTGCAATCTGTCGGGGCATAGGCGGAGATGACGAAAAGACACCGATTCTCACGCCGATTTCTTCTCACTTTGATGGAACTTTCTAATCTAACAGCACATAACCGACTGTTAATGGGGATCCAATCGATTAGTGCTGCCTCAGCCCTAGCGCTTAGTGCGACACTAACGCCAGCAAGACCAGACGAGGATGCCACAGGGTCCCCGGATAGGCGCACGTGAAACAAGCCTTTCGAGGCGACAGATGGAGAGCGGATTTGTAGTACTTCACTAGAGTCTTGAATACGGGTCTCGGATAGACAGCAAACATCAACATTAAGACCTTCCAAAGACATAGCCAGCCCCATCTGTTGTCTGATCTGCATTAGTGTGCGAACGTTGAAGGAAGCCAGCTTGAACGGCGTACGTGGTTTCAGAAAGACTGCTTCAGTATTCATAATCGGTGGAAGCGTTCTATTTCAACCAGACAGTGACTGGAGATCGTTTATATAGGACAGATTTTCCACCATGAGCGAGCTGCTGCATAAGTTGAAAAGTAAGGTTACACAAATTGGGGATAAAAGGGGGTGAAAAAGCGACGTAGTAAATAATAATAATAATAATGGTAATAATAATAATAATAATAATAGTGTAAATTGTCTTGCTTGTAATATGAGCGAGAATAGTATCATCAATAGAATTCATCATTTCATTTATTTGTGTGTGGGCTGTGATACTACCCGGGTGCCCAAACCGAAGCAGGTAGTTTTCTTAGGGGGCCACACCCGGAGCCTTTGACCTAAAGGTCTGATCCACAAGGCAGTGGAGCATCGTGAGGAGATGCAGTCCCATGGTAGCCGGTGACCAACAGCAGGTTCATTCGCCATTCGTTCCATCAGGATACTGGAGTCCATGTGCACCATTGGTTTGGAATCAGGGTTTTCCAACTCCCCTAGGTGGATCCTCCACATCCACCAACCCGGTTGAAGCGTCGGACATTCGCTTTTCGTCCTCTCACTTTCGTAAACAACACCCGTGGTGTGAGAATGCAGTGAGTAGGACTTCCCTGTCAGAGGCTATATATTTGCTGGCCATGTGAGAGCATTTCGAGAGGGAGAGTGGACTCTCCCCACTCTCGGCCGTACCAGGGCATTTGGGGGATTTCGAACCCAGGACCTACCAGCTTCGCGCCGGAGCACTTAACCGATAGACCACTGAGCCGGCATCCGACGGTGTTAATGTCTAACTTCAACTGATCCACGAAGTTGAGCAACCGTTCACCAATGGACTTCAGTGAGTTGATATCTCTACAACAGACTTGGTTGAACTCCACTGTTCACTGCTTCCCACTAGAACTCAAGGAAACATTCCTTACAGTCAGTCACTAGTGAGCATATGATTATAGATCAGAAGGGTTTTTTTTGGATATTTCAATTTTTTCATAGTTGAAATCATTAGTCAATTGAAGCTAGACCACCATGGAAAACCTGAAAGCAATGGACGGCCGCTTTGCTTTGATTGGTTATGCAATTCATTTTATTGGTATTAGCTAACTCAGGAATTCCCTTGATTGGTATAGTACGTGTCTTAGATACGTTTTAATATTACTGTATGGAGTAGAATAACTCGGGACGAAAGTATGATAGAACAGTACTCTAATACATTTCTAACTGTATATGTCTATCTTTAACTCACTACATATAACCTTGTACACTACTCCTTGAATGCAATCCGAATTCAAATCAACTCCTAATAGATATCTACTCGGGATTTTATTTGACTCTTGAAAGTTCCTACATCATACATGACTTCTGTACATTAAAACGTGTTGAATTAATGAAGAATACATTCTAAAAATAGTTGTTTTTACTTCTTACTGAGTTCTGATGAATCATCTTTTGAAAATTTCGGAGTTCCAAATGCTATTTGTCACACATCGCAACATTTATTGAACGGAATAGAACTT
>NC_031496.1:13977179-13986123 GCF_000237925.1 Schistosoma mansoni
GCACATCCACGATCTCGCAACCGCGATATTCGAACCCATGACCTACCAGCTTCGCGACGGAGCACTTAATTAAGTTAGACATTAACACCGTCGGATGCCGGCTCAGCGGTCTATCGGTTAAGTGCTCCGTCGCGAAGCTGGTGGGTCCTGGGTTGGAATATTGTGGGTGCGAGATCGTGGATGCGCACTGCTGAGGAGTCCCATAATAGGACGAAGCGGCCGTCTGTTGCTTCCAGGTTTTCCATGGTGGTCTAGCCTCAATTGACTCATGTTTTCAACTATGAAAATTAATTTAATTTAATGACTTTCTCTTAAATGAAGCATTTCTTTTTTCTCTCTTCTTTTTCATTTTTTATTGTATCTCATGTCATCAGATATAATTAATAACAATAATAATGATCACATTCCTTTCATATTCTCCTCTTCAAGGCCAATAGATGAATATTGTCAAAACAATCAAACTGTAAGTTTCCATTTTCCCATTTTTCTTAAAAAAAATTTGTATCATATTTAACATTAACTTATTGTTCACACATTGAATCGTTTTAGTTTTATTCCTTTCCTATAAATTATGATCAGTTATCATCTTACAGTGTATTGAACTTGAATAATTTACCTAATATTAGTTTATTTTTCAGTCCGGTTAGTTTTCACAATTAAAATTTAATACCATATAACTGCATAATATTTTAAAGTAGAGATTTCTGATCGTTTTCTCGTTCTTTGCAATTTTTTTGTATTCATTATATTTTTGTTAAGTGAATGATTATTTATTGAATAAAAGATCCGAATTTTGTTGGCATTCGGTTTCCTACGTCGGACTCTTTAGTTAAGAAGCTCTCGTTCTTCTGGAAATTATTAATACACTATTTCAAGTGGAAATGAATCTTCTCAAAATTATTTTACTGATGATGATGAGATTGGTTGGCTTCGCAATGATTGTTATCTTTGTGTATTATTGCATCTTAGTTAATCGTTTTATTCGGTTTACCTTTTTGTCTTGTAGAGAAATTTTAAAAACTTACTTCTTGGAGCAAACGTTGATGAAACTGTTTAGAAAGACAAAGAAAGCTTTATATTCAAACTATCTATCTCAGGGGGAGAAAAATCACTAAAATCATTCAAATGGGCTTCAGGTCTTTTCTATCATTTTAAATAATCTGACTGTATTGTCAGGAAGTTCAGAAATAGGTGGTTTATGTCATAGTTTATCAGTTGTAATTTGACATTATCCTTAGTTGATTGTCAGGCATGAAATCTTCGAATTGATTTTATTCTTCTTTGTTACCTATAGAAGTTCAGTCGTTCTCATGTGAAAATTACTACTGGAAATCTTGTTATGTTTCTTACTTGGTTACTGAATTTACTTATTTAATTCACCTATTTTTATGTGCTTGAACTGTCATATATATCAGTCTGTGCATGTATTTTAACACCTAACATCACAGAGCTACTTATTTTTATTATTTTATTGACTTACATCCAGAGTGAAATCAGTTATATCCTAAATAGTTTAGCTGTAACGTGTTTTTTAAACTAAGTTAATGAAGAAACATGAACTTGAATCTTTTGTGGAATATGAATTTCTTACAGTGTTACAGTTGTAATTTCTTGGTAGAGAGAGATCTTTAGGCACAAAATCACAGAGTACAGGCATGAACTACACGACTCATTACTAACCACAAATGATACTTTTTCGAATGATGGAGATTTTATAAATTAGTTAGATGTGTGTGGTACTGTTTTTTTTAGATGAGTAGTTTAATTACCAAATTTTTACTATCATTTTCGATATCATCACTGTCTACTTGAAGTAGATCCTCAGAGAACGCAATGCCACCAATCATTTGCTGATGCCGATCACCTACCATCACTGAAGTAAATGGTTCTATGATTCTAGTCTGTGAATCTAAAAGTCGAAAGTCTAATGCTTTAATCATCAAACTACTGCTTCTCCATTATAATTCACCAAATATATATATAACATCAAACTATCTTTTTTCAAATGTTTCATCCTATTCGGGATTTATCAACTAAATGTACCTGCATCCTAATGTTCTTATTCACACTGTCGCCCGAACCTAACGCCTTTTATTTCAAACATCTGACGCGTTATTTACTGAGTTAATAAGTCTAGATATTCACTAACTTGTTCAATTGATATGAAGGTAATAATAAAAGTTTGTAATTTCCCATTTTTAACATTCACGACTTCAATCATATATTGTCATTTTTCATTATTTACTGTCTTTTTTAAAAACAACAGTCCAAGTATGATAATAACAATAATGTTAACTCAGACAGTAATGATAATAATCCAGACAGTGAAGTAGAGGCAAGTTCTACTGTGAACCAATTATTGTTTCCTAATGATAATCATAATAGTGTGGAATCTAATAATTTACTATCTGATGTCGTAATTAACTGGGCTAATGATTATCCCTATTCATCATCACTAACAATGAATAACTTTGAAAATTTGGACACAACAAAAAGCATCCAGTCAAATGCTGATAATCAAAATGTCAATGATGTTGTTAATTATAATCATCAATATGTTAATACTGTTGGTAGTCCACATTCCAATGAAATCACTACTACTTCTACTACTACTACTACTGCTAATAATAGTAATAATGATTATTATCATACTAATGAAGCAGTAGTAGTAGTAGTAGAGGATCCAGCTGGTATAACACCCACTGATATCGGTTATTCTGATGAATTAATAAGTCTCACTGATTTAATCATCACATCAACATCAACACCGTCACCATTCATCTCAACTTATACTGATGAAAATTTAGGACTTTTATCAAATGAATTAATTACTGATAATAATCTACTTGGAAATGACTTTACACCGGTAACAACTACAACATCTCCATTAAGAACCGCTAGCAAAATTATCAATAATGACTGTAACGATTGTTGCTGTATAACAGAACAACATCAATCTAATCATAAATTCCTTTCAAAAGAACATTTTTCCAGTGAATTATCGTCTAGTAATTTCAATGTTCATACAATAACTAATAATGGTAGATATGCTATACAAATTAATCATGTTAATATTGATAAAGAAGAGATAAGTAACAATCGGTTCGATAATCCTATCAGTGAAATTGATGATAATTTGAATCTTGAAACTTGCAAAAAGTTAGTAGCTTGATTTTTATTGTATACTTTAACAATAATGAATTAGTGAAGTGAACAAGTTAGATAGTTTAATTAGGAGGCTTTTGTTTCATTTTCTATTCTAAATAACATCACTACATTACTTCAGATAGATGTGAATATTCTTAAAGTGATTTCATTGAGGATCTTGTTTTACGAGTGGGTTGTATTGGTTATATTTGTGTCTTGGGATTCTGGGTATTGATATGAACACTGGTGAACTATTAAAAACCCAAGGAGCAATGGGAGATATTTTAATTCTAGTTTGGGGCTTATTGGTTGTACACATTCATGAACATATAGCATTAAGGGACCGAATTCAACATCTTGTACCATTTTGGTGTGGGTTATTTATATCCACATGAGTAGTATATAACGATGGTCGGGCACTGAATGTATTTCAGTAGAAGATCGATAACGAAAGAACGGGAACGAAACGCATTTCGTATGAGAATGCATGAACAATAATAATCGGAGACGATGGACCGAACGGTGAAGATTGAGACAATTGTTTGACAGTTTGCAAATTAACTGTTTACTGTATGGTTGTCAGATTTTAGTCAGATAGTCTGTAATTTTCGTGTCAAATACATTCGATTATCCCCACTCGTCTTCTTGTTCACTACACCATAACTTCCATGTTAACTTTAAACCACTGTCTC
The DNA here is from genome assembly GCF_000237925.1 of Schistosoma mansoni. NCBI lineage: Eukaryota > Metazoa > Platyhelminthes > Trematoda > Strigeidida > Schistosomatidae > Schistosoma > Schistosoma mansoni. The sequence continues at coordinate 13,981,019 of NC_031496.1, forward strand.
GAAATCAAGTGGTCCACATTCCAAACATCATTCAATTAACCACCAGCGTCAATTATGAATTACTATTATTCTTGTCACATAAGTTAGTGGTTTGGGCGTTATAAATTAGTCGTAAGATAGTTTCCATTTATAAAATGATATTAGTCTAATGACCTTTGGGAATCTCACTGTACTAGATTGTTCTTTGTTTGAGCTCGAGACGGTCTAATAATTAAAAATCAGCTTTTCAAATATTTAACGCTAAGATCTTGAGGCTCCCCCCAGTTATAAATATCCATTCAATCCATTCTGTTCCAACTGACGTCACATATTGCAACATAGAATCATCAGTTGACATAAGTCGATAAAACGGGAATCCAACTGTACTACCGGTCTGTTCTTAGTTTTATTCGTTAAATGTCTTAAAAAGAGATCGTTGCTATTACAAACGTATTGAACTTCCTTCATATATTAATCGAATTTTTAAGTATACATTTAAAATCCCTTATTCCTTTTTCTTGACTTTACTTCATTTCATGATTTAGTATCTACTCACCCAATCATCGTTTACCTCTGATAACAAATGTTTATGAACCTGAAAAAAACGAAGTAAGTGACAAAGCAGATATTTTATCTTGCAGTAAGTTTGCGTATTAACTTATGTATAGATTATTTGGTGATTTAATCAATTACTTAATATACTGGTTTATTCATGTTCTAAAATTTATGTTTTTATTTTTTCTTAATGCAATTTTAAGAGCATCATACAGTTTGTTTCATTAACTAACTATTGGACCCAAAAGAATGATATCTTCATTCCCAAGGTTAGTATAAGTTCTATTATCAACTAGTTGACTGATATGAGATTCACTGCGAGGATTACTAACAATTTCCTACTCGTATTTGAAACTTGATCGATCTTTGAGTACTAAGTCTTCTTTGTTGATATCATTTTACCTATTCGTTATTAAAACTCACTGATGATACCGCTAAAGTAAAGTAAACTTGGATTCCAATATACTAACAGTAAAGAGTTCTAACCATTATTAGGTCGCTGCTCTTCTGATTAACTGTATCGTTAATTTTAGTTTAAAAGCATTTACGATACTACAATCATTTATTGATATAACTCACCAGCACGAATACAACTTGTTCTTATTGTCTTTAAATCTACACATTCAATAATTTAAGTACCTGATTCGATTAAATAAGTTGATACTTATCAGTTTCATCTTTTGATAGTTGTTCAATTAGATTCTTGTTTTAATACAATTACTTAATTAGTATTCGTTCACGATTATACAATTCCGTCGTTATTAATGACAGTTACATACACTCACGCCCCCAAATGCCCTGGTACGGCCGAGAGTGGATAGAGTTTGCTCTCTCTCTTGAAATGCCCTCACATGGTCACGCGTATACAGTCACTTCCAGGAAAGTCCTACTCACTGCCTTCTCGTGATGGAGGTATTGTTTACTAAATCGAGAGGACGAAAAGCGAATGTCTGACGCTTTAACCGGGTTGGTGGGCATAGAGGATGAACCTAGAGGAGTTAGAAAACCCTTATTCCAAACCAATGATCCACATGGGCTCCAGAATCCTGAGGGAACAAATAGCGTATGGGCCAGTTATTGTCACCGACTACCATGAGACTGTATCTTTTAATGTTGTTCCACTGACTTGTGGATTAGACCTTTGGGTCGAAGGCTCCTGGTGTGTCCCTCTAAGAAAATCACCTGCTCCGATATGGTCACTCGAACAGTATCACATCCCTCACACAAATCAAATGAGATTTGTGTGGCGCATATGTATTCGGTGCCTCTTTTGTACCAATATTTATGTATTCAAATAAATAAATACACTCACAGTGGTTTTGTTAATATCTTTTTCCTTAACCTAAAAAAATGTTTACACTTTTTTTTTAGAGTCTGAGTTAAAACTTATAAAAATTTTAATGTCTGAGTTTCATTTACAGATAAGTAAACTTATTGAATGATTTTTTCTTATGATAACACAATTTAATTTGATTAAATATTAAAGTGATTGAGTTAATTGAATATAAAGTTTACTCACCAATTCGATTCTTAGTAGATTTTATAATACAGAATCATTGACGAACTAATTAAGTGTAGATTCTAAGTAAATTACATTTATTATTTATGTGTAAAATATATTCATTCAACTTAGTTTAACTTTGAGTGACTTATTAAATAATATAACTAACTAAAGATGATCACAAAGTAATCAATAGTCTCACACGTTCATTGTAAAAGATTCTACTTACTTTTACTTACACCTGTTACCCCTCGTGGAGGAGCATAGGCCGCACACCAGCATTCTCCATCCAACCCTTTCCTGGGCAATTCTTTCCATTTGTTATTCATCCGGTGTAATGTGTTCTTTGGCTTTCCTCTTTTCCGATTCCCTTCCGGATTCCAAGTTAGGGATTGCCTCTCGTTGTAAAAGAACTTTTTAGTTATTTGAATAACAAAGAAGTAATGATAAATAATGATGTAGAAGGTCCAGGGGTGAGACTGTTATCGTGGATGGTTTAAATCGAATTAAAATATCACTACTGTTGAAATATCATATCATATTCACTTTTCTAGATGTAAACCACTAATTTCTTATGGTGAATAGGTCAGCAGAGCTGTCATTAACATTCTCCAAAATATGAATAATTTACTTATGTACCAAGCACAAATTTATATGCTCAGCTTTAAGCCACTAAAGTTGTATGCGAACTAATGATACCATTAGCCCTCCTGAACCGAAATAGGCTAAGCTGGATTTGAACCTGTGATCTACTAATTGAAAGCTAAGTGTTTTAACTATAAGTTCATTACTCTTTTCCAAAATATACATTCATGTGAGTTATCTTAGTTCCAATTCATCAATCGCAAGTTACATATTCTTACTATCATAAAACAAATTATTTAACAGGTTTTTAAACGGAAAAAACGTAATACACTTCATCTCTTGCAATCAATAAAACACTTTTAGGTCTTCACTTTTGTTTCACGACTTAATTTTACCAATATGTGCACCAAAATAAACTGTTATGAGACAAGAGTAACTATATATATAAACTACAAGCATACCAAACTTTCGTCGTTGATAACGCCGAAAGGTTCTTTTATATTTTGTATTTATTCAGTATCCCAAAATTGTATTTTTGTTGTAAAATATGTAGAATATAGTTATTTATGAAATACCAATTCAGATTTATGTATACTTTTTCCTACAGGTATTGAATATTACGTCAAAGTGTATTCAGCAAAAAAAATAATATTTTTGTCTTCTGGACGTTTATCATAATAATGATTAAGTAGACATCATTTTCTAACCAAATAAGCATAAGACATATCATTATTCTATAGTGGAAAAATAACTATATCTTGCTGACAATTTCTGTGCTTGTTTGTCTGAATTTACCAGTTTTAACCGACTGATTTTCAGCCTAAATAAAAAAAAAACTTGGGATGTTTCAGGTATATTGTTTAATGCCAAGATTTCTATTAATTCTGGTTGATAATGATAAATGCAAAAATCACTGAGAATCAGGTTGTCAACGCGTTACAATCTAAAGCCTGTCATCAATGAAAAGATTTGATTTCACACATAATTGTACTCGTAAGGATCAGACCTTCTGATAATAACTACTGAAAGTTTTCTACAGCAATCTATATTTGAAACTTCAGTCAATCTATATCGTTCAATTTTATTGGTGATATCAGAGAGACAGATGTTTATGGTTCTTAGATTTTTGCACCTAAACAGAAACTATTCTCTAATACACAGCATTTTTCTAAAGTATTTCGTATGCTACTAGTTTTTACACCTTACTTCTCCCTCATTTCTTTTTCTTTGGTAAATTTTTAAATGATTATCATTCTTCATCTTGTGTTGGCCGTTTGAATCTTCCGATTGATATTTGGGATTGATTAGTCTCTTATTAGCATATTTGCATCCTGAGTGGTTGGATTCAATATTGCCTTAAGTCACAATCATTATAAGCAGAGATGGATGGTGGTTAGCAGTGGAATCCACGACGCTCGTTCCGTTCTATTTGGAACTCGTCAGCTGGATGTACCCTCGTCCCAGAGTTAATCGTCATTCTTCCCTAAACCTTTTATTCTGGTAATCAGATTACGTACTTAGTTTTCACAAATGTTCTCTTCTCTATATAATCTTATTTGCGTGTATGGGTACGTGTCAGTGCGTTTTCTTTTCTCATCTCTCTCTTCGAAACATACATACGCACCATAACCTACAAATCGTTTCTAATTTCACGCACTGAAACTGATGTTTTTCATTTTTTACTGAATTATTCATTTTATTTGATAAATTATTAAGTAGTAGGGTTTATTCTTTTCAGTGACATTTTATTTTGTTCTTTTATTTAGAAATTATTAGTTCTGAGTTGTTTTAAGTTGGTATTTTTAAGAGTGGATTGATATTTGTGTTTTCTTGGTATAAGAACACTGTGAACAGATGTCTTAATATTAATTATAGCTCTATTGAAATTATAGTTATTTGATCTGTTCTTCCAGTATTTTGAAGACTGTTTTCCATCACAAAATGACTAATAAAAGTTAAGTAGCACTGGGTATCAACCTCGTTCCAGTTACTTAATTAAAACGATCAATTGTAAAATAGACCGTCTTGTATTGTTACAAACCATTCTCAAAGTATTTAAATGATGGACTGGTAAATGGGTTAGTATCATTTAACTGGTGAGAAGTATTACTGCTACTTCTACCATTACTGAATTTATTAGTGTTAGTTTGATTCATTTCAATGAGTAACAACACTATCAGTGAAACAGTTTGAATTTCATGTATCAGTTCGTTGTTAAATGACAATAAAGTTGTTTACACTGGCTTACAAACTAATTTTCATTTCATAATCTAGAAATATGTTCATAATATCAGAAGGGGTTTTGTGGAGATTTAGTATTTATCATAGTTGAAAGCGTGAGTCAATTGAAGCTAGACCAACATGGAAAACCTGGAAACACTGGACGGCCGTTTCGTCCTATTATGGGACTCCTCAGCAGTGCGCATCCGCGAACCCGCTCTCGCGAGATTCGAACCCAGGCACCTACCAATCTCGAGCCGAAGCC